>NC_056741.1:1434629096-1434894096 GCF_019279795.1 Protopterus annectens
TTGGGTCTGGCTCCGATTCTCACATCGGACCCGAAGAAACTGTCCTCCTTATTAGCTTACCAGGAGGTCCACTATGCTATGGCGTTCGATGTGGTAGAATGAGTCCTGTCCATCACATCTAGGCCCCTGACCACTCTCCTCGGACTCTGCCCAGACTCCCTCGGCTCCGTGTACGTTCCCCATTGTTTTACCAGAGGGACAGCCCATGCCCGAAGACCCGCAGATGGTTCCCCCAGAGGTAGAGATGGGTTGTGAGCGCTCCCCTGAGAGCCCCACTGGAGATGTGCCTCTCAAACCTACGTGCAATAGGAGGCACTTGGACTCCCCCGAGTCCCTAACGGAGGACACAGATTTAGATGATCAGGAGGGCTCCCCAAGATCACCTCTTGACGATGTCTCCTTTGGAGACATCATGGAGATCCTGCGCCAGCAGGGAGGTTGATCTGCCCTAAGCCCTCCTTTGATGAGTCTGTATATCTGGATGCTTTCGACACGGGCCCGTCTAATTCTTGGGTGTGCCCTCCCGTGGATCCTTTAGTGGATTTAATCACCTTTCTGTCGTGGGGGGAGGAACCAGATGCCATGTAGTCGATCCCCAACCACCCCAGTAAGGTTTTTAAGTCCCCTCAATGACGGGCCTTCCTGGTACAAGGGCTCCCCAATGGACGGCATGGTAGTAGCAGCAGCCACGAAGCGGGAACTATCTCAGGAAAGTTTCTCTGTACACCCTTTGGCCGAGAGTCATGGATGGAATGCCTAGGGAAGCGGGTGTATGCTTCAGCTACCTGTTCGATAAGGGCGCTGAATTACTTGCCCCATGTCATGAGACTCCAACACGACTTAGTGAAGGAGCTGGAGGAGTCTCCACCCACTTCCATGTCACAGGAGGACAAGGCTTTGTTCTCCACGAAAGTGGCCACTCTGAAAGCAGTATCGCAGTATCAAATACATCCATGTGACTCCTCTTCCGTGCTATGGAAGGAGCGGTTAGGGTGCTGGGTCCGGCATGTCCATGAGGCGTTACGCCTGGGTCAGGTTGTTCCATTTTACCAAACCCTTTAAGGCGTCCTTTGTCAATGCCCCTTATGACGGCCCGACTCTTTTCAGTAAGACCATCAAGGAAACACTAGTCCAGAGTGTGAAGGATGGGAAGACATTGTCTGCTGTCGGGATCCACTTCTCTAACCCTCAAAGGTCCTTTTCCCAGAATCAGAGAGGGCAAAAGAAGATGTGGTTCCGGAAGTCTCCGTATTCCCGGTACACTCAGGGCTCTTGTTCCCCTAGAGGCAGAGCGGGACAAAATGGACGCCGGCCCAGAGGCCGAGGTGGTCTGCGAAACTTCGGGTCTCGAGAACCATTCCCAGGCAGACCCAGGGGAGTGTGTCAAGTCAGATCCAGGGGATATTCTGTCCCCTTCATGGGTTCCCCCAAATCTCCCATACACCTCCCCGATGTTCCACCCATGCAAAGGGAGGCAGCAGCACAGAATATTTCCAAGCTGCTAAGAAAACGAGCCATCGAAACCCTCGAGCCAGATCAGTCCAGATCGGGCTTCTACTCTAGGTTATTTTTGATGCCAAACAAAACGGGGAAATTAAGTCCCATTCTGGACCTCTCTACCCTGAACTTGTCAGTTGCCAAAGAAAAGTCCCGGATGGTCACTCTACAGTCCATCATTCCGTACCTGCAAGAGAGTGACTGATTGTGCCCGTTAGTTCTCCAGGATGCTATCACATAAGAATGCACAGAAGCCCCAGGAGGTTCCTCCTCTTCTGGCTATTGAACAATCATTATCAATTTCGAGCCCTACCCTTTGGTCTCACCACAGCCCCCAAAGTGTTTACCAATGTCATGGTGGTTGTAGTGGCTCACTTGAGGCTTCAGGTGATTCAGGTCTATCCGTACCTGGACGATTGGCTCCTCACTGCTCCCACCAGGAGTCTACTTTCCCAAACCAGGGATTACTTTTTGACACTTGCCCTGAGTTTGGGTATCACAATAAATGCATCCAAATCTCTACTAGAGCTTATACAGGTGATCGACTACATTGGTGCCATGCTAGACACACTCCAGTGCAAAGTGTTCCTGACCTCGGAGGAAGTTCAAAACCTCAGGATGCATGTCTCCCTAATTTACCATTCTCACCTCCCAACTGCGGAATCAGTGTTGAGGGCTCTAGGCTCGATGGCAGTGACCATAACTCATCTTCTTTGTGCTCGGCTACACATGCGGATTTTTCAGTGGACTCTAACGGTTCAGTAGTCCCTGTTAGATTTACCACTAACCTATCCTATCCATTCTAAGTTAAGTGTGTCGGTCGTCCCTCATATGGTGGATGAGCTCTCTGGACATTTTGGAGGGATGACCCTTTGTTCCAGCTCCGGCCCAAACCTCAGTGACCATGGATGCCTCCCAACTTAGGTGAGGGGGCATGATTCGGGCAGGACAGTCCAAGGCCTTTGGTCCCCCATAGAGACCAGCTTGCATATCATTGTCCTAGAGATGAGGGTGGTCCTTGAAGCATTGCAGACCCTTCATGTCTTTCTTCCTCTGGGGACGATTGCCATTCAGTCAGACAACATGTCAGTAGTCTGGTATATCAACCAACAGGGAGGGACCAGATCTTACCCCCTTTGTCGCGAGGCCGTGAGAGTGTGGGAGTTGGCGATCTCCACCGGTTGCTTTCTCTTCGCAACGCACATTCCGGGATGGTCCAACATTCTAGTGGACTGGCTAAGTCAGACTATTCTGATGCCTTACGAGTGGTCTCTGAATCTGTCAGTAGTGTAACAGATCTTCAGCGAGTGGGGTCAACCTTCCTGCAGTCGCTTCGCATCTCCTTCCAACGTGAAGTGCAGCAGGTTTTTCACTCTGAACCCCCTACCGGGGGATTCCCCCAGAGAAGTTCTAGTTCATGCTTGGCCTCCCAGTCTTCTGTATGCTTACCCGCCAGCTCCTCTCATCCCGAGGTTTCTGCAGAAAGCTTCTTAACTGGGGAGCAAGGTGATCCTCATTGCCCCATTCTGGCCTCGCCAGGTATGGTTTCCCTTCCTTTGGTCTTGCCTTCTGTCTCCACCTTGAATTCTATATCCCATTCAGGATCTGATTTCACACCCATCGGGCGGGCCTCATCCAAATCTGGACAGCCTGAAGCTCACGGCTTGGCTGCCCCAGTTCCCGTGACTGCTAGGACTCCCAGACTTTCCTCCTCAGTTAAGTTTGTTTTGGTAGCGACTCATAAGTCTTCAAGCAGAAAGGTTTATCTCAGCAAGAGGAAACATTTTTCTTTCTGGGTCTCTCAGAGGACTTTAGATCCTTTCACGGCTCCTATTTCTGCCATTCTTGATTTTCTAGCTGATATTTTCCAACATGGAACTAGTTCTTCTACTGTCAAAGTTCAGTTGGCTGCCATTTTTCATTTTCATGTGGGTGAGAATTCTGCATCCTTGGCATCTTCTAGTCTGTGTAAAGCCTTTATTAAAGGCACTTTTTTGCTATGCCCCCCGGTCAAAGATCCTGTTCCCCCGTGGGACCTTACTGTGGTTCTCCAAGCTCTGGTCGCCCTGCCTTTCTAGCCTGCCGTAACTGCAGATCTAATGTTTCTAATATGGAAAACAGCTTTTCTGGTCGCTATTACCTCTGCTAGCAGGGTTTTGGAATTACCGGCCTTGTCCATAAAATTCCCGTACGTGATTTTTCATAAAGATAGAGTTTCCCTTCGAACCAACCCGTCTTTTCTTCCTAAGGTGGCGTCACCAGTCAGTATTAATCAGACTATAAATTTGCCTGTGTTCTTTCTCAACTTTACCAACAGGATGGAATAGAAGCTGCACATGTTGGATGTTCATAGACAGGTACGATTCGATTTACACAGGACAAAAAAATGTTCGTAAATCTGATAGTTTGTTTCGTTGTATAGACCCTTTTTTTGGCAAACCTATTTCCAAGGTCACTATAGCTAGATGGATTTCTTCATGCTTCCTGCAGGTCTAGAAGGACAGAGGCATGTCTCCTCTAGGTCAGTTGAAAGCTCATTCCACTAGGTCCATGGCTATGTCTGCAGCTTTCTTGTCTAGGGTGTCTTTGGATGACATTTGCTCTGCAGCTACTTGGTCCTCATCTCATACTTTTATTTCCCATTACAAATTGGATTTGACATCTAGAAGGAGAGCATCCTTTAGCTCCACGATGCTCCGGAATATCCTTCCATGAGGGCCTCCCAGGAGTGTACTAGCTGGGGACTTTGTCCCACAGGTTGAAGAACAAATGAAGTAAACTCCTTCAGATAAAGAAGATATGTACTCACCATAATGTTCCATCTGAGTAGTTTTACTTCAACTGTCCCTCCCTCCTTCCCCCAGACCTTGGAGCATGTTCAGCCTACGGGCTCTAGTATAGGTCACAAGTATGTTATCAGGTCGGGTTCTAAGTATAAGTTCAGCAAACTTGATCCGGGGATGGAAGGCAGTGGAGGTGTATTATGGGTAAGGGGAGGAATCTGGAGCTTGGAGCTGATGCTAGTAATTTTTGCCGGCTCGGATCTGTATGCCACAGGTTAAAGACAAATGAAGTACAACTACTCAGATGGAACATTATGGTGAGTACATACCTTCTTTTTTCCACTGCATAGCTGTGGAAAACTCCAGATCTGATGTTGTTTTTTTATCCATTTCATCATTTGAGTTATCAGATCTGACTTTGGTGTGTTTAAAAGCCTTTGATCCAGGACACTGACTCCTCCCCTACTCATAATCCATCTCTTCCTCTAAATACCCCAGATCTCATTTGTTGTTTGATCTAGAAGGTTGTGTTTTCGAGGGCTTTATAGAGCTGTCTTTTTATTGCCTTTTAATTATTTGCTTCCCTTTAAAACTTGTTATTAAATCAAGCCAAGGGTATTAATCCATTCATTCCCCTATGCAAAGTAAGGAAAAGCATATGTTTTTCTTATATCATGTTCTTTTGTCCAGGCTTTCTTCTCTTTTTACATTACAGCGCCTAGATTTCTTAAAACTGAACAAGAAAAAGGGGGGGCTCAGGGCATTTGTTTGCTTTGATATCCCTATTACTCACAAAAACAATGGAAAAAGCTTTACTTTATAACATGCAGTATATGTTGTGTTATAAAAATACTGTTGAGTAAAAATTTCTTTTACTTGCAGTTAACTCTTTTCCTTCCTCTTTATCTCTCCTAAATGTTCTTCCAAACATTAATGACATGAAGTAGGGCATAATGCTTTGGAGTCCCCCAAAAGTTTAACAAAATTGAGCAGTCCAATATTTCCAAGTTTTCTTGTTCTGCCATATTTCACAAATGTCCAAAAACAAGTCACATACCAAACTTAAGTCCCAAGTAGCAATATAACCAAAAACAGAAGAAGCAGAGAACTCAGTTATTTGTAGTTTATTCAGAAGGCAGAATGTACAAGTGTAAAGCTTTTGAGTTGCATCAACTTTTTCTCAATGCAGATAAAAAACATTCATTGTACTCAACATTTTTATCAAGAAACCAGTCGATTAATTACATCATTAATTACAATCAGTAAGTAAAAACCAGCACAGAATTTTTTTTTAAACGACTATTTCACTTTATTTGAATTTACTTAAAACATTTATGAACAATAAGACAGTAAAACATTATAAACATTGTATAAATTCTCTTTTCAAGTTTAAAACAGGTTTAACAATATTCCTTAAATTTAAGCTTGGAGACTTATCTGCCCTGAAATAGTTTATCTAATTATACTCTGCAACTTCAATTCTTGACACAATACTGCCCCCTCTCACCCATTTCTTAACCTTTTGTATCACTCTGAACTTAAAATTATGCTCATCTCCACATTCCATAACATGTTTACTTAAGGCATTGGTTCCAACTTTCCTTTTTATCTCGGATAAACGGGAAGCTATTCTCTCCTTTAACTTTTGATTTGTTTTACCTGTATAAAAACTATCACATGCAACAGAATTAGCAATATACACTAAATTTTCAGTGTTGCATGTAGCAAAGGTATCAAAGTAAAAGATCTTCCCAGTAATGGGAATAATAAAAGAGGTATCAGAATTTATATTTGTACAGAAGGAACAGTTAAAAGAAGGGAACAGTACCTTTGGTATTAATTTTACTATTATTTTTATCACTAATACTATTTGTCACCATATCCTTATAACTTAATTTCTGTTTTAAATTCATTTCCTTCTTAAAAGTGAAAGAGGGTCCTTCTCCTACTATTTGCTTCAGTTCAGAATTTGAAGTCAATATAGACCAAGTTTTCATAATGACACATTTAATTATATTAGTATGTCCATTGTACTTAGTGATATATCTAACCATTCTGACTGGCTCTTTTTGTCTCACTACCACTGTATCAGAGAAATATGGTTTCCCTATAGTTGCATGCACAGTCTTAATGTTATTTGCATTACGTCATACCATAGCACTAGGATGTTCCCTAGATTCAAAATCCATAGACGTAGTTTGGCTTCATATTGTTTGGCATCTTCACCCCAGTTCCCCTGGGGGTTTGAAGCCTTGAGTAGAGAGTGTAAGAGACATAGACTTCCAAAAGGCTGTAGGAAATCCTGACTCTTAGGGTCAGAGCCATCTTCCAACCACCTCTTCGGGTATGTCCAGTAAGAGGACATGCAAAAGGTGGGATATAGACTCTTCAGCACACTCACAGTGGATTCAGACCTCAGTAAAGAGGAAGCTTCCCTACGCTCTCCTCCATTTGACCCCATATTTGGAGAAGTATTTGAATGAATGAGGCAGAGGGTAGAATAGAATACCCCCTCATACCCTGATAAGATTCTGATGGTAGCCTTTTGGGCAGTTATATTTACATCTGGCTGGTTGTGGAATTGGCATGGTGAGAACCTGATGTGGAAAAGCCCATTTCAGGGAAGCATGATAAGATTCTTCAGGGCCCCAAGGGTAGATTTCCCTGGAGTAAGGGCCGACTTGCATACTCAGTGGTGGTAGCAGCAGCAACAACCAAAAGGGGACATAGCAGTCCACCCATCCAACAGGGATTGTGAGGGATGGATTGAATGGGGAAGTGTGCCTTTGCTTCATAGATGTTTGCCATAAGACCTCCCAGTAATTGATGCACATGAATTGCTTCCAGAGAGTTTTAGCAGAACAGATACTTAAATTACTTAGAAGACCAGCAATCCCTGATACTTACAGACAGAGAGTCACAAGTCTTGACTATGCTGAATATTCCACTGCATCCATACATCTCCAAGACACTGTAGCCTGTAAGGCAGCTGGAATAGACATTATAATGTGGCACTGTGCCTAGCTCAGACTTTTTGTGATTTTTTTTTTGGCAAACTTCAAGGTGTCATTCACCAACTCTCCTGTTGATAGGTCCTCTCTGTTCAGACCAATTGTGAAAAATAAGCTGTCTGCTCTAAGAGTCAAATAGTCACAGAGGTCTTTTAGGAACAATATTGTTCCAGAGAATTTGTAGTGTATGAACTCTCAGCAGCACCCCTTTAACCAGTCTCCTACCTTACTGGGCTATTGAAATCAGAGTGGCCTTCTAAATGGATACCACACTCGAGGCAGAGGTGTCTGCAGAACTAGGGATGTTCTTCGTGTTTCACTGTTGCAGTCATCACCTGTGGGTTATCCCTGCTGTGGTAGCCCTTGGCCGGCCCGAATACCAGAGTCATTGTTTTTGTGCGCCAGCTGCTGTCGCCTGTAGTGTGACGTCAGGTCTTCAGTACTATAAAGCAAAGCAGCCGATGTCATTACATCAGTCTTTCTTTCCATGGAGCCCATAGCAGAATAAGTTTGCACGAGTGCCGGTCAGTCGCTATGAGAAGTCGAATTTCAGCAGAAAATGTCTAAAGCGAAGTACCCTGTTGTGGACCCTTTTTTCTTGCTCTAACCAATGTCTGAAAAAGTTAACAATTGTCTCATCTGTTTAAAGCAGATCCCACATCGAGACTTTCATTCTTACTGCATCACTTGTTTAGGCCCAGACCACGATGTCCCTCGTTGCCAGTTCTGTGCCCTCTTTAATGCAAGAACCATTTGCCGTAGAGCTCTTTTTGTAGACTATTATTTTCATATTCCGTCTTCGAATTCCGATATGGCGTCCATCAGCCAGTAATTCGCCAACATTCTAAAAAAAAAACGTAAAGCTACAGGCAGGCTCACAAGGCTAAGCCTTCAGACGACGCTGCCGCTAAGCAAGTTGTCAGTTCTCCGTAATTCAGTGAGGTGGTTTTGCAGCCCCTGATGCCCAACTCGCTTTCTACGCAGGCCTCTGCTGAGACCCTTTCCGAGTCTGGTATGGCGCAGAAATCCACTTAGTCTTCCGAGCCTTTGGCCATCTCTGCCTCGATTGGGTCCAGAGCCACGACGCAGGCACTGGCTTCCGAGGAGGCCGTTTGTATTACTGATTCTAGACAAAAAACAATGTCTTCTCTTTCAACTACCATTTCTCAGAGACTGACAGATTGTTTCAGGCCTTGAAGCCAGGCCACTCCTCCATCTTGCTACTGCTGCTCCACCCCAAGCTCAAATGCTTAAAATGACAGAGGATCTCATCTCCCTTATCTGAGGTACTCAAGCCCCCACTCCAGAAAGGAAAAGGGTTCCTTCTCCAGAAATTATGACAGACCAAGAGTCTGAGGAATCTGATTATTTTGCCTTTGAAGAGGAGCAACAGCCCCTTACTCTTTATGAGGATTCAGATGCAGAGGAATCCATCCCTTCTGCCACCCCTCCAGAGGACCTCGCCTTCGGGGAAACTCTTCACTCCCTCAGGGAACATTTTCAATGGGAATCTCAGGACTACCCACAGTCAAAGAAATGACTTAGAGAGTTTCTGGACCTGCCCCAGCAGAGACCATCCCACCTATTCTAAAAGTGGTGGATGATGCTTTCCTTGAATCCAGTTTAGGCCCTGATGCCCTGCCCTCTGCGCCAGCTAAACCTAACAGTTACTACAGAATACCGGATTCTCACAAATACCTGTACAGGAACCCCGGCTGCAGACCCTGAGGTCATTACACAGGGACCCAAAGGAGCTAAGACTAGTTCTGCCAAGAATCCTCTTCCTTCTGACAAAGGCTCCAGAGCTCTGGACAGATGGGGCAAGAAAGTATACACCTCTGCATCCTTAGCTATCATAGCACTCAGTTGTCAGTTCCATATGTTAAAATAGCAACAACACACTTTGGAACAATTAAAACAGAAGATTGCTACCTCTCCTGATGGTGCCAACTCAAAAGACCTGGCAGAATTACTACACTCTGCTTGTCAAGTGGCCAAGCACTCATTACAATGTGGATATGATGTCCTAGAAGCCTCTAGCAAGGCAGCAGTGACAGGATCTGTTATTAGAAGACATGCATGGCTGAAGGAACAACCTCTCCCTGATCATGTCAAGTCTAAACTTATTGATGCACCCCTAGATAAGGAACGCCTGTTCGGGGAAAAAGCAGAAGAGGTGCTTAAAATGATGGAAGACAAAGCAAAATCTATGCAAACAGTAAAAGATTTCTTTCAAGTTCAACCACCCAGATTCAGCAGGATCTTCCCCTCTAAGCATTGGACCTTCACTGCATCCAGCAGAGAGGGCCAAAGTAAGCCTCGTGGGGACAGGACATCCAGGCCCCTATTCCAGGGCTAGCAAAGAAGCAAACAATGGACAACTTCTGCCTCTAAGGCAGGGAGTTCTAAGCCAAGCTTCTATGGTAAGCACTCACAGTGACTCTCCCTCCCCCCTCTGTTCCTCCTTTCCTTCATCTAAAACTAGGAGGAAGGCTCACGTTCTTTAAGGACAATTGGATTCTATAACCAAGGACCAATGGTATTAAAAATCATTTCTCAGGGATACAGATTCTCCTTCAACAAACTCCCAATTCTAAGAGGGTACCCAGACCACCCCCTCAAACCAGTGGGCATAGGGATCAAAACAGGTAAAAAAAACTAATATCCCAGGGGGCAGTAGAACCTGCCCGTCAGATCAAACAGGAAAATGTTTTTACTCCAGGCTATTTCTTGTTCCCAGAAAAGAGGGCACTTGGTGCCCCATCCTGGATCTATCCAAACTGATCACCTTCTTGGTGGTCCCCAGATTCAAAATGCTGACCTTGCAGCAGCTCCTGCCTATGCTCACAAAAAATGCCTGGCTGGTGACACCAGACCTAAAAGATGGCTACCTTCACATCCCCATCATGGAATTGTGCAGAAAATTCCTGTGCTTCAGAGGAGCAATCAGCACTTTCAGTTCTCTGCACTGCCCTTTGGCTTATCTACTGCTCTCAGAGTATTCACCAAATGCTTGGCTTCGGCTATAGCATTCTGCAGACAGAGAAATGTACAGTTTTACCCTTACTTGGATGACTGCCTCATTCAGGCGAACAGCAAAGAAAAGTTGCTCCAGGATCTTCTCTTTGTCAGAAATCTCCTAGCTTCCCTAGGGTTCACCATCAACAAGAAAAAATCTAAGCAAATCCCCACCAGGAAAATTGTTTTCCTGGGAGCTGTGCTAGACACAGTTACCATAATGCCCTTCCTCTCCCTAGAAAAGCAGAGTTTCCTGCCTCTCTACTTCACCCAGCTGGCTTCCAGAAGTCACCTCACTGCGAGCAAGTTCCTGCAAGTCCTAGGAAACATGGCATCTTACATCCTTCTCATCTCTCTCGCCAGGCTTCACATGAGAAAGCTTCAGTGGTACTTAAAGAACCTTTGGTGTCAGCACTTTCAGTCCCTAGAGACCACTCTCTCACTGATCCCTTGCCTAAGGGATGAATTTCTCTTCTGGGCAGATGCCTGTGCCATCAACAAGGGTCTTCCCTTCATCCTTCGCCCTTCCGGCCAGACAATCACCACTGACACGTCAGACATAGCTTGGCATCTAGCAGGCAGGTTACCTAAGCCATTTGGAATGCCCAGCAACTTCACTTGCACATCAACCAGAAAGAAATGATGGCAGTGGAAAACACTCTGACTTCTTTCCAACCCCTTCTCAGGCCTGGGGGTCCTCCTTATAAAAACAGACAACACCACAGTAATGTGGTAAATCAACAAGTGGGGGGCACGCACTCTTGCCCCCCTGTGCAGGTTAGCCATGAGTCAGTGGCTTACAGCCACCTCCATGGGGCTACACCTATTTGCCCAATACTTACCAGGGATCAACAACACATTGGCAGACCACCTAAGCAGAAACTTACTGGACCCCCATGAATGGCAGCTCCACAGAGAAGTCTTTCTGCAAATGACCCAGAAGTGGCGGACCCCAGAGGTGGACCTCTTTGCCTTGCACCTGAATCACCAGCTGCACAAGTTTTGTACCAGGGAATATCACCTTCTAGCATGGAAGGTGTGCCTTAACCTTCCCCTGGAGCTCCCTCTTTGTGTACATATACCTTCCACTGCCCTTTCTTCCAAAGGTTCTGATCAAAATAAGAGCGGAGAGACCAAAGACCAGCCTCATTTTCCCAGACAGCATTGGTACCCCTTACTATGCAGTCTGACCTTACAGCCCCCCCCCCAAGCTGCTTCCTCTAAGGTCAGACCTCTTGACCCAGGAGAGGGGGAAGGTACTGCACCCAGACCTACAGACTCTCAAACTTTCAGCATAGCTGATACACTAAAAACTAACAAGAAGTCACTGTTAAGTCCTGGACATCATCACAGAGGCCAGAAGGCCTGGCACAAGAAAATCTTATGCAGGAAAATGGAAAAGATTCTGCTCCTGGAAACAATCAATAGGGGGCAGTACCTCCCAGCCTTCCATCCCTCTCATCCTGGATTACTTAGCAGAGTTGCTCAATAGTGGCCTCTCCTTCTCCTGTATTAAAATCCATACCTCGCCCATCTCTGCCCATTATGATTCAGACCCACCCCTCTTCTCTCATCCTTTGATTAAGCAATTCCTCAGAGGGGATTCCAATATCAGGCCTCCCAGAAGACATCCTACTCCACCCTGGGACCTAAGTTATGTGTTAGAAAAACTAACCTTACCTCCTTTTGAACCTGCCACTTCAACAGAATTGAAATACCTCTCCTGGAAGACTGCCTTCCTACTAGATATCACCTCAGCTAGAAGGCTTTCAGAGCTTCATGCTCTCATGGCTGTCGAGCCCTTTGTAATTTTCTATGCAGACAGAGTCTCCCTGAGGACTAATCCCTCCTTTATGCCCAAGGTGGTATCTGATGTGACCTTTAACCAGGCCAAACACCTTCCCACCTTCTTTCCCATCCCTCAAAACAAGGGGGAAAGGATTCTACACTCACTAGATGTGCACAGACAACTCTGATATTATCTGGACTGCAGTAAGCCATTCAGAAAAACTGACCACCTCCTTGTAAGCTCTGCCTCAGGGGCAGAGGGGAATCCCATCTCCAAACAAACCATTTCCAAATGGATATCACACTGTATCCATTTTTGCTGCAAACTACATAGGAAACCCATCCCTAGGTCAATCCGTACCCACTCCATTAGGGCAACCTCCACTTCCACTGTGTTCCTCAGATGAGTACCTACCAGGGACATATTGGAAGCGGCCACCTGGACCTCTGCCCATACCTTTACAAAGCATTACCACTTACCTCTGTTTTCAAAGTGTAGGGCAGGGTTTGCCTCTGCAATTCTGCAGACTCCTGACCCATACCTAGGACTCTGTCTAGCCTTCCACCCCTTACCTTAGCTTTGGGAATCCTCCCACAGGTGATGACTGCAACAGTGAAACACGAAGAACATAGTACAGTTGTGTACACTTACCATAAGTGTAGATGTTCGAGTGTATTCACTGTTGCAGTCTTGGTTTCCCTCCCTCCATTCCCCTTTTCATATCTTTCCCTAGGGGGACACATGCTTCCCAAGTTGGCTCTTAGCCACCAGGACAACTTCTCTATTTTCCCTTGTACTTCTGACAGGTTAGGGCAAGAAAAACTGATGTAATGATGTTGTCTGCCTTCCTTTATAGTACTGAAGACCTGACATCAGACTACAGGAGACAGCAGCCACTGCACAAAAACATTGACTCTGGTATTCGGGCCGGTCAAGGGCTACCAAACCAGGGATAACCCACAGGAGATGACTGCAACAGTGAATACACTCGAACATCTACATTTATGGTAAGTGTACAAAACTGCATCTCTTTTCATGGGAAATAGCAGAGTTCCTGAGACCTTGCATCAGGAAACATGGTTTGCTGTCACACAAAACAAATGCATCAGGGAAGTAATGCAAAGAGGCTGATGTTAAGTTGTCTATTGTCTATATCGCCTTCATTCTTGCTGGATGGGGTTCGGAGCCGATCCTTGGCTCCAACTCGGCCACTCTGAAAGCTCGAGAGCTAGTTCCATCGGCTCGAGGCTCCCCTATATCCCACAATGCTAGGCGGTAACTCCTCAGATCTCGTTTGCCGCTACAGCGATCGAGGTGCGTTCCTACCGGCTCAGGTTAGTTTTGGTAAAGAAACTAGTTTTTCTTAGCTTTTTCCCCCTTTTTTAAGTTAGGTTTTTCTAAATAGTTATATTGTGAAGTAGTTCCATCCAATTCCCTGTTAATTTCCCTCCTTTTCCAAAAAACTCCCTAGAAAGTTTCCCTCGGGCCCTAGACCCAGTCCCTCCCTTCCTAGTAGTGAGTGACTGTGTTTTGTAGGGATTTTATTTCTAATTATTTCTAACTTAATTTAATTTAGTTTAATTTATTTCTAAAGTGTAATCGGTGTGTGTGTGTTGTGTGGTTGCACTTTCCCCTTAGACATGTCTAAGGAATCAAAGGTCTCAGGCTTTAAGAAGTGTGACTCGTGCTGTCAGAAGATGTCTCTGACATCCGGTCACACTTCTTGTGTGTACTGCCTGGGACCTTTGCACCTGCAGGACTCATGTGCTGTTTGCCATGGCTTCAGCCCTAGAGTCCTGCAGGAGCGAAAAAATAAACTTATTTTAAGGGGCTTATTAAAGCCTGAGGGTCCCTCGACTCAGTCCTCAGGGAAACCCTCTAAGCCTTCCAGACCTTCAGCTCCAGCCTCTGAGCCGTCTTCTGGAGGTCCTAAGGCTATTCGAACATCGGCTCTGGCCGGAGCCGATGAATCTCGAATACAAGCCCCTATGGTGTTCTCGGTTTCGGCCGGAGCCAAGGAAGACATAACTGAGTCGGCTCCGATCAAGTTGTCGGAACCGACATCTAGAAAAAGGTCCCGATCTCCATCTATCGGCTCAGTTCATTCGGCTCCAGCATCACCTTTGCTGTCCGAACGGAGCCATAGATCCCACTCTTCTAGGTCTTCCAGGTTATCGGACCATGACCTTCAGTGAGTCGACTTCTTAAGTCCGAGGCATTAGCCCAGATGCTTCAAAGTCCGACTCAACAGTCGAGAACTATTCTCATCACTCAAAATGTTCCTCCTCTGACTCTTTTGAGTTCGGAGCCGGGGCGGCTCGGACCCGAGACCGTGGTGGCGTCGGAACCGATACCTTTGTCTTCGGTTCCGTCGTCTGCTCCGATGTCTTCCTTGGAAGAATCTCGGTGCCGGACTTCCCTCGTCGGCTCCAAGGGGGTGAGTGGCATCGGACCCTTGTCCGACCCCGCTCTCCCTCCCGGTGCTTCGGCGCTGATGAGTTCGGCTCCGACATCGGCCTCGGAGCCATTACTGTCGGTGCCAGGGGAGGTTTTCAGTTTTTCGGAACGGAGACCTCCGGCTCTGCCTGACAGGGGTGCCTTCGAGGTCATGAGGAGCGTGTTAGAACCAGGTTCAACTCCACAGTTGGCTCCTTCTGCCCCTCCCCCTATGGTGCCTCCGGTGATTTCTACTCACTCTCTCATCCCCGACCGTAGAGAGCCAGCTCCTCAAGTTTCCCCAGTGGGGATCTCCTCTTCTTCCGAGGCCTCTCCTGACCCTGTAGGAGAGCCCCCTAGGAAGAGGCAGTGCAAGAGGAAGCACATTGACTCCCCTGAGTCTGTCACCTCTGACACTGATTTAGAGGATTCTGAAGGTTCCCCTCATTCCCCCTCTGAAGATGTCTCCTTTGCAGACATCCTTGAAATCTTAAAACAGAGGGGGAATTGGCCAGCCCTCAACCCTTCAGAGGATGAATCAGTGTATCTTGAGGCATTTGGCTCTCGCCCTTCCACCTCCTGGGTGTCCCTCCCTTGACCCCCTTATGCAAGTGGTGGCAAAGAAGGCTTGGGCGGCTCCTGATTCAGTGGAACCCACCCCCAGGAGACCATCAAAATTCATTACGGCCCCAAAGACAAAGAATTTTTGACCAAAGGCGTCTCTGTTGATGCTATGGTGGTGGCTGCGGCCACCAAGAAGGAGTTAGCTGATCCTTCGGTGCCTGTTCATCCTCCTAACAAGGAGTCTAGGTCGATGGACAGGTACGGGAAGCGGATGTTCTCGTCAGCGACCTGTGCTATGAGATCGCTGAATTACCTGTGTCATTTTACTCGTCTTCGGAGGGATTTGCTCAAGGAAGCGAGTGAAATGTTGAAGGACCCAACAGCTGCAGGTTTTCAGGATAGAATAAACTCTCAGCTGGCAACCCTTAATTCTATAACTAACTCCTCCATACGCCTCCTTTCATACGCGGCGGATGGAGCAAGTAGAGTGGCAGGTACAGGTGTAGCCTCTTGTGTAGGCACGCCTGGATGCGGCTATGTAACTTTGCGGACCCTTTCAAGGCGTCATTCACTAATTCCCCCTTTGATGGATCATCCCTCTTTGGTCCTCAAGTGAAGGAAACCCTGACTAGGTGCGAGACTGATGGCAAAACTCTCTCTGCCGTCGGAGTCCGTTTTTCTACTCCTTCTAGACCTTACCCCAAAGGCCAGAAGGGGGGAAAGATGTGGTTCCGCAAACAATCTCAAGGAGATTTGCCTGACGCACAGAGCCGATTCCCCTTAGAGGCAGAGGGAGGAACAATAATGGTAGACGCCGTCCTAGAGGCAGAGGGGGCCCGCAGAATCAGGGCAGTCGAGAATCCTTTTCCGACAAGCCCTTTCAGCATCCCTGAGGTGTTGCCCGACTGTCCACCTTCGGAGGCAGTCGGGGGAAGGTTGTCACTGTACCCAAAAGCCTGGCTATCCCTAACTCAAGACAAGTGGGTACAGTCTATCATTTCCGAAGGCTACAGAATCCCTTTCCTTTTCATTCCGAAGCAATCCAAAAAATCCCTTCTAGACGTTCCACCCAGTCAAAGGGAGCAAGCAGCATTAGAAATTTCAAAGCTGCTCGCAAAAAGAGCCATTCAACCAGTTCCAGCAGACCAAGCAGGATCCGGAATCTACTCCAAATTCTTTTTGGTTCCAAAGAAAGCAGGGGACTGGAGACCCATTCTGGATCTCAGCAACTTGAACAAGTTTGTCAAGAAAACAAAGTTCCGGATGGTCATGCTGCAGTCCATTCTACCCCTTTTGGGGCGGGACAACTGGATGTGCTCGATAGATCTCCAGGACGCGTACTATCACATCAGAATGAGTTGACGCTCCAGGAGGTTTCTCCGCTTCAGGCTGGGAACCAGTCATTTTCAATTCAGAGCCCTGCCCTTTGGTCTCACTACAGCCCCCCGAGTGTTTACCAAATGCATGGCAGTGGTAGCCTCTCATCTGAGACGACAAGGATTCCAGGTGTTTCCTTATTTAGACGACTGGCTCCTTACAGCCCCCACCAAGCATCTTTTACACCAAAACTTTTTTCGCCAGGATAACATTTTTGAACAGACTGGTATACCACAACAGAACCAACAACAAGACCAACAACAACTGAGACAAAAAAACTACAGGGGGGGGAGGGGGGGACTAAGGAACAACTGGGTACCGAACCTCCAAAACAACCAGACGAGGAGGTACAACACAAGAAGCAACAGGAACTAACAACAACACCTTATGTCCTAATTACCAACAAGGACTGTGACTTTAAGATTTATAACTACACTGGATACCCTATAGACCCCGATTTAGTTGAACACCTGGCAAAAGGATTAACATTTGTGCCCACTGTGAAATGTAATTTGGCTGAACTACTGATTGATTTCAGACTTTTTGTTAGAAAGTTAAATCTTACAGCATTGTTGGGTAACTCTTCATATGTAAATAATGAGTTGAGAGTGTCCAGTACTTATAACCCGCCTTTATACCCTAACATCAGTCTTTTTGAAACTTTATGTGAGCATGAAATCAGACAGTTAGTACAAAAGTACAATAAGAATTTTAAAAAAACAAAGTACTAACACAACATCACATGAAAGTGACCTGTTCAAAGCCTTTTGCAATTTGCCGATTAGGATAATGAAACCAGACAAGGGAGGGGGGCTAGTGGTTATGTACCAAGAACATTATAATAAAGGAATCCTAACTATCTTGGGTAACAATACTTACGAGGAAGCTAGTATTAAAGAATTGAACCAGGCTTACAATAAAATTAGGCTATTTATTGGAGATTTGTTTATAGATGGCCTTACTGACATGATAATGGATAAGTACTTGACGATGCTGGCCCCTAGGACCCCCCGACTTTTCGGCATACCTAAGATTCATAAAGATCTGTCTAACCCTCCTTTCAGAGCTCTAGTTGATGGTAGGCAATCTATCACTTACCTTGTGCAAAGGTCGCTGACCTTATATTGAAGAAATATGTAGCAAAAGAAAAACAAATATGCAAGGACTCATGGGCATTCCTTGAGGAAATTAACTCACTGGTATTCACAGAGGAAGGCAATTTCCTCACAGTGGATGTCACTGACCTATATTCTAGCATATCACATGATGTTGGGGTAGAATGGGTAGTGGAACACATAAGAGACCGAGGGGCACCAGAGAATGAGTGCCTCTTGATTGAACAACTTCTTGATATTGTGTTGAAAAACAACTACTTGACTTTTAATGACAAGGTGTATTTGCAAAAGGTAGGAGTGGCCATGGGGTCACCAGTGGGGGCGAGCTTTGCCAATTTAGTCATGGCCCACTGGGAGACCACCCTGGTCTTCAATAGTGAACTATTTAAACAAGTCACTACATATAAGAGGTACTTGGACGACATTTTTGTTATTTTGGTGGGGGACAGACAAGACGTGTCAGCATTTGTGGACTTTTTAAACGAAACTACTACATTTTTGAGATTTACTCACAATTACCAGACTGAGTCAGTTAATTTTTTGGACATTAACCTTAGTAAGGATTTACTTAAAGGGAGATATATAGCCAAAATTTACAGAAAACCAACTTACTCCAACACATTCTTGCACTGTACCAGTGAACACCCGTTACATCAGAAAAAATCAGTTGTTAAGGGACAACTGGTTAGGGCAGCCCGTATGATAACTCTGGATGATGACTACGAGACAGAATGTGACCTTTTGTATAGTATGTTCACACAAAGGGACTACCCTAAGGGCTTCTTAAATAATATTTTTAAAGAAGTTAAGACTAAGAGAAGCAAAGGAACATATAGGCCCATCCTTTCAAGAACATCAGATAATCAGGAGGAGGTGGGTCTGCTCATTGACAATGAACCTCGAGGTACACTATCACTGGACTTCCAGTCCCCAGAAGTACAAGCATGGACAGACAATGAGGTTCCTAGGGTGAATGTTAAGTGGTCCACACTGTCGTTCACTTTCACATATACACCAGTGGCCCAAGAGATCCAAAGAGTAATTAGAAAAAGTTGGTACTACTTGTCATTGGACAAAGATATCTTTCACAAGATAGGTGAGAACCCTCTGATTAGTTTTAGGCGGGGGAAAAACATTAAAGAGCTGCTCGAAAGGAAACGTATAGAACGGAGTAGTTCTAGAGGAGGTACACAACCATGTGGAACATGTAAACAATGTACCAACATAGATAGAGATAATAAGTTCAAAATCAGAGGAGAAACCTTTTATATACAAGAAAGCTACAACTGCAACACGAAGTTTGTGGTTTATATTGCCGAGTGCCAATTATGTCCGGCATTTTATGTCGGAAAGACAGAGCGGAGAATTAGGGACCGTATTTACGAACATGGGTACGCAATAAGGAAAAAGAACAGGGAGAATGCACTGGCGAAACATTGTGAAAACAATGAGGGCCATTATTTTAAATTTAAGGTTATCTCAAGTATGGACTTAAGAAAGTTTGGACCTGGACAGGCGAACATTTTGGAAAAGAATGAACTAAATTGGCAGATAAGACTATATGCAAGCACCGAACCAGGGATTAATGATTCCTGTTCGATAGCATGTATCTTGAAACTTAAAAGCCTTTTTAGATAACCAAGGGACAAAGAAACATCATCTTAGAAACCAATAATACTTTGGGTTTATGACTGGAAAATGGAGTGGAGCTTCTGTTTTTGGGGGACACCTCCTAGTAGTTACGGGCAGGTATCGATAATTGTGAGCTCTGGGTGTAGTGGATTTCCTTCTCTACCACTGTTGAAGTACTGTATTTACGATTTGTATTAGTTCATATTTAGAAAACCAGGGGACATAGAAATAACACTTTAAGCCTTTCGGTTTATAACTGGAAGATGAAGTGGAGTCTTGGTTGGGAGGATTGGACCTAGTAGCTATGGGCTGGTAATGTTAACTTTGAACCCCGGGTGTAGTGGATTCCTACCCCTGTTGAATTATTGGAATTATGGTTCATATTAATACACATAGTTACTGACATGTCGTTCCGTATTTTTAACCCGATCGAGTATGGGAGTGTAAATAACATTATATTAGGGGATAGATTTGGTTGTAATTATAAACTTGGATATATTGTACAGGGTTGGACAAAGTGGCTAACAGACATTTAAGAACTAAAATTTGAACAGGGATTTAAGAAATACAGATTAAATGTTTTTTCTAAAAAAGGTGCCGATTGTTTCTGTTTTTATATTTATTTTGAAAAAAAGTGAGACTAGATAACTTTAGCGGCACCTGGTTTCTTTACGGGCTGGTACTGCTAACCTTGGACTCCGGGTGTAGTGGATTCACCTTCCTTACCCCTGTCGAAACATCGGATTTTTGACCCGTATTAATGCATACAGTTACTAACATTTTGTCCCACATCCCTATCTTAATTGAGCACTTGAGTGTAAGTAACATTATATAAAGGGACAGATCTGACTGTAACTACTATCTTGGACTGAATGTATGGAGTTGGACAAAGTGGCTAATTGACTTACAAGACCTAAAACTTGAACAGGGACCTAAGAAACATCTGTTAAATGACTCCGTAAAAGGTGCCGATTATTACAGTTTTTTTACATTTGTTATATTTATTTTAAGAAGTGACATTGGATAACATTAACGGCACTATATTTCCCAGTGATTTAGACATTCATTTTTTACATCGAAAACATTTAGCTGAGGGAAATTTTTGTTTTAGCTTCCCTGTTTTGAACTAAACAAATACTTTGTCGCTATGTAAAACTGAAGTAACATTTTTTTTATATTTGGGAATTACGACAATTATTAAGGAACGAACTGTTCACTACTGAGATAAAAGAGTGATGAGAACTTAAAGTAATATAACTTTAAATTTTAACTAGTATAGTGTATTGACTTCAATGACGTACTAGCAACAAAGTTTCTAATAGGCTTATTCAAAGAAGAAAGTTTATTTAAAGCCTTGTTATAATTATTTTAAACTGAAACTTGTCTGATGAAGTTCGGGTATGAACCCGAACGAAAAGCGCTTTACAGATTTTTTGTGCCTAGTAATTTCAACGGAACATTGTGGTTCTTGTTTTTAGTGGTTTGATTTTAACCATTCTTGTTTATAACAACTGCAGGAGGATTTCCTTGCAACTACTTTTGATAATAAACTGGTGGACTCTTCCTGACGCTTGAACTTGGTGATTTTTACACAGTTTTGGTTTTCGGACAACTTCTTGGTGTTTGTAGTTTATCGTTTACTTCTCGCCAGAGACTACACCTTTCACACGTCAGACACTAGGCATTTCAATAAACTACGAAAAGTCTGTCTTGTCGCCTTGTCGTGTTATTACTTTCTTAGGCGCAAATCTAGACACAGTCAGTATGTCAGCCAGACTCACAGAGCAAAGAATAGCAGACATACACAGACAGGTCTCTCTTGTCTTGCAGAGCAACAAAGTCAAAGCCAGACTGATCCTGAAAGTCTTAGGGATTATGGCGGTGGCCATCCCCCTTCTACCATTGGCTCGCTTCCATATGAGAATTTTACAGTGGATGCTTTTCACACAGTGGTCTTACCAAAGACTTCCAGTGTCCCATCCTATTCGGATAACTCAGTCGTGCAAGAATCATCTCTCTTGGTGGATCACATCTCCCCCTCCTAGGGAGACCTTTCGTCCCTCCCCCTCCGGTTTCTACAGTGACAACGGACGCCTCCCTGATCGGGTGGGGGGCTGTTACCAGGGCAGGACAGTCCAGGGCATGTGGCAACCGTTCGAGTGCCACTTGCACATAAACGTCCTAGAGATGAGAGCAGTGCTTCTAGCGTTGCAAGCTTTACAAGACTCTCTTCCCAAGGGAACTATAGCAATTCAGACAGACAACATGTCTGTAGTGTGGTACATCAACAAACAAGGCGGAACCAGATCTTACCCCCTATGTCGAGAGGCACTCAGACTGTGGCAATGGGCGATTTCTTCTCAGCGATTTCTGTTAGCAACGCACATCCCCGGGAAGTCCAATGTGATTGCAGACAAATTGAGCAGAGCTATTCTCATGCCTCACGAGTGGTCTCTGAAGAATTCAGTGTTGGAGAAAGTTTTTCGAAAGTGGGGCCGGCCTTGTGCGACCTTTTCGCTACTCCCCAAAACAGCAAGTGCGACGATTTTTTCACCCTCTTTCCCCAACCAGGCCACCCCAGCAGAGACGCTCTAGTGCACGTTTGGCCCCGGGGACTTCTGTATGCTTTTCCTCCCTTCCCACTGATATCTCAGCTGATACAGAAAGCCATCGCTCAGGAAGCTTCCATGATCCTCATTGCCCCTTACTGGCCTCGACAGGTTTGGTTCCCATTTCTCCACCGTTATGTGTTGGAGTAACCTTGGCATCTGGACCCAGTTCCAGACCTCTTGACCCATCAGTCGGGTCAGTTGCACCACTCCCTTCCTTCTCTGAACCTCACAGCGTGGTTCTTCCAATTCCAACTGTAGCCAGGCTTCCTCTGATATCTCACTCAGTTAGAGATATCTTGATAGCCTCTCATAAATCTTCCACTCGGAAGATTTATCATAACAAGTGGAAACGTTTTTCCTATTGGGCGCAGTCAAAGAATATAGATCCTTTCACTGCTTCCATTCAATCAGTTCTAGACTTTCTAGCCAAACTTTTCCTCTCAGGTTCGTCTCCATCTACCATTAGAGTGCAATTGGCAGCAATTTCGAACTTTCATGTTGGAGTCTCAGAGTCCTCCATTATGTCTCTCAAACTCTGCAAAGCCTTTTTAAAGGGTGTTTTTCTCCTCAAACCACCCATCAGAGATCCTCCTCCCCAATGGGATCTCAACTTGGTTCTGACGTCCTTAATTCTTTCCCCCTTTGAACCTGCGGCTTCATGTTCAATAAAGTTACTTTCTTGGAAAACAATCTTTTTAGTAGCTATCACTTCAACTAGAAGAGTCTCTGAACTCCATGCTCTGTGTAGTCGACCCCCTTATCTTGTATTTCATAAGGATAGGGTGTCCTTACGTACTAACTCCTCTTTTTTGCCCAAGGTAGCTTCACTGGCAAGTTTGAATCAAACCATTGAGCTTCCTGTTTTCTTCCCTAATTATTCTAATAGGTCAGAACAAAAGTTACACTGTTTAGATATTCATCGCCAACTTAGGTACTATTTAGACAGGACCAAACAATTCAGGAAATCTGACCAACTGTTTGTTTCTTTTGCAGAAGGTAGAATGGGCCTTCCAGTTTCTAAAGTGTCTCTCTCTAGATGGCTTACTTCGTTGATTACCCTAGTGTATGAGATAAGATATCAACAGTTGCCATCCAAACCCAGGGCTCATTCAACTAGAGCTTTAGCCACTTCTATAGCTTTCCAAGATAGGCTGCCTATTGATTCGATTTGTTCTGCAGCTACTTGGGCTTCTCCCATACCTTCATTTCTCATTATAAGTTGGACTTGGCCTCTAGAGACCGAGCCAACTTTGGTTCCACTGTACTCAAGAGTCTGTTCCGATAGGCCACCCGGGACAAGGTGCTAGGGACGCAGTCCCATCCAGCAAGAATGAAGGCGAGATAGACAACTTAACATTTAGAAGTTATGTACCTACCATAACGTTCCATGTTAGTTGTCTTCTTCTCGCCTTCTTTCTTGCGTCCCACCCTCCTTCCCCCTAGCCAGGACAGACCTAGAGGAGTTTATTCTTTGTTCCTTATGGAATTTTCTTGCTGGCCTTAGCTTTCAAACGAGATCTGAGGAGTTACCGCCTAGCATTGTGGGATATAGGGGAGCCTCGAGTCGGTGGAACTAGCTCTCGAGCTTTTAGAGTGGCCGAGTCGGAGCCAAGGATCGTCTCCGAACCCCATCCAGCAAGAAAGAAGGCGAGAAGAAGACAACTAACATGGAACGTTATGGTAGGTACATAACTTCTAATTCTGTTTCATTTTCTGAGTAACCCAAATTGACCACCCCATCATTACCATATGGCCCTCACTGTCAAAAGGAGGTGGCCAAAAATTAGATCAGGATCCTGCTTTTTAAAAGAGCTATCTACGAGGTTCCAGTAGACTGGTGGGGGTCCAGGGTTTACTCAGGTTTCTTTTGATTCCTGGAAGACACACGACCTTAGACCAATCGTAAGTCTCGGCGGTCTGAAACTCTATGTCAAAAAAGAGAAATAAAAAAAAGTTCCAGATGGTCACAGTGGAGTGAGTCCTTCCGTGCTTACAGGAAGGGGATTGAATGTGTTCAGTAGACCTTCAGGTTCCTTTTTTGCGCATTAAAGTTTCCAAAGCATCTGTATAGGAGCTAGTTCACTGCCCTGCTGTTTGGTCTTACTGCAGCTTACAGGATGGTCGCTAAATGTATGGCAGTGGTCATGTCTCTCATGAAATTTTGTGTGATCTGCATCTTTCCATATCTAGATGACTTGCAGCAAGTCTCTACCACTAGAGTTATTGGAACAAGCAAGGAGTTACTTACCACAGTTGTGCCTGTCCCTAGGAATATCTTGAACACTGCAAAGTCACAGGTGGTACAGTTGCAGAACCTGGTCTCTATAGGCTTTGTTCTGGACCCTGTGGAAAATAATTTTGCTAATTCAGGAAAGGATGCTTTCTCTACTGTCCATAGTTCAGCACCTTTTACTTCACTGCCCCCCCCCCCCCCCCACACACACACACACATACACATCTTTATCTGTTTTTCAGGGTACTAGGACTGATGGCAGCTAACATCAATCTTGTACTCCATGCAGGGTATCACATAAGGGTATTCCACTGGACCCTCAGAGTACAGACAATGGAACTGGATGATGACATGGACAAAACAGTTTGACTATCCATGATGTACAGGACTCAATTGCAGTGGTGGACACAAAGCTGTAAATTAACAGTTGGATGCCTCTTTTTCCTTACCTTACCAATTGCCACAGTTACCTTGGACACATCTGACCTGGGTTGGAGGAAGGCACAGGGGTGGACAATGCAAGAATCTTGGACCTATCAATAAGTCAGTCTACACATCAGTGTTCTGGAGATTAGGGAGGTCCTCCTTCCAGGACCACCTTCCCATGGGTGTCATAAAGATTCCCATGGAGGACAACAGGTCAGTTGAGTGGTATATCCACAAATATGTTGGTAATGGGTCTTTCCTCACTTGTCAAGAAGCCATGGTAATGTAGGAATGGGTGATCTCACAGCACTTTTTTTTTCTTGACAGATTACTTTCCACTCTGATCAGTTGTTTGATGGAGAGACTCAGTACATACAGTGGATATAAAAAGTGTACACTCACCTGTTAAAATGCCAGGTTTTTGTGATATAAAAAATGAGACCACAATAAATCATTTCAAAACTTTTCCCACCTTTAATGTGACCTATAACCTGTACAGTTCAATTGAAAAACAAACAATTCTGTTAGGGGAAAAATATATAAAAAATAAAAATCTGTTAGGGGAAAAATATAAAAAATAAATAACGTACAATAAGTTGGTTGCATAAGTATGCACACCCTTAAACTAATACTGTGTTGAAGCATCTTTTGGTTTAATTACAGCATTGTCTCCTTGAGTAGGAGTCTAACAGCATGGCACATCTTGACTTGGCAATATTTGCCCACTCTTCCTTGCAAAACCTCTCAAAATCTGTCAGATTGTGATGGCATCTCTTATGCACAGCTCTCTTCAGGTCACCCCACAGATTCTCTATTGGATTTAGGTCTGGGATCTGCCTTGGCCATTCCAAAACTTTAATTTTCTTCTGGTGAAGCCATTCTTTTGTTGATTTGGATAATGCTTGGGGTCATTGTCGTGTTGAAAGGTGAAATTCCTCTTCATCTTCAGCTTTCTAGCAGACGCCTGAAGGTTTTGGTACAAAAGTGACTGGTATTTGGAACTGTTCATAATTTCCTCCACCTTGAATAAAGCCCCAGTTCCAGCTGAAGAAAAGCAACCCCAAAGCATGATACTGCCACCACCATGCTTCGCCATGTCGATGGTGTTCTTATGGTGATGCGAAGGGTGATGTTCATCATGTTTCACTGTTGCAGTCATGACTGTAGGGTTCTCCCCTGCTGGCAGGCAGTCCTCGGTTGGCCAGAATCCCAAAGTCTGGGTCTGGCGTCAGCTGTTCAACCATGCTCCCTTACGTCAGAGCGCCAGGAGTACAAAGCTGACAGCCAACGCCATCTTCTCCAGTCTTTCTTGCCGTGCGGTGATAGCAGTTCGCAAGTGCCGGTCGGCTGACTCCTGACGATTGTTTCTGAAAAACATCAGTCCGAAGACTTTCTTCTCCACTCAAAGCTAAGTACCCCGTTGGGGAAACTTTTTCTTGCTCCAGTCCGATGTCAGAAAAAGTTAATAATTGTATTTCATGTGGGAAGCAAATACCTCATAAGGATTTTCATTCTTACTGTATTCCTTGCTTAGGCCCTGACCACAACGTAGCTTGTTGTCGTTTTTGTGCTAGATTCAATCAACATACAATTAATTAAACGAAGGTGCGATTTTGCTTTTCATTACTTCGGTAGGTGTTTTAACTACAAAATGTCGTCGGATATGGTTCTGGCTACCGGAGTTCACAAATGTCGCAAGGATAAAGACAGGCCTCCGAGGTCCAAATCTGGCGATATCGCACAAGCGGAGCCAGCTTCAGGTTCAGCCGTCGTCAGTGAGGCGCTTTTGCAGCCCCTGTTGTCAGCCATTTCAGAACCGATGGCCGAAACGGACTCTCACGAGGAGCCAACTAGGCCTTTGAATATTTCTATTGCAGGACCTTCGGACAATGCTTCTTCGGATGGGTCTGGAGCCGCTGTGCAGGTACTGGCTTCCGAAGGGGTTTTCAGGCCTACTCAGCTTCTAATAAAGGCAAAGCCAAAGACAAAGGCAAAGACTCCTTCTAAATCAAAGACTGCAACACAGGCCTCTTCTGAACCAGCTCCCAAGTCACAGAAACAGTTACTCAAGATGGCGGAGGACTTACTTACTATGATTAGGGGTTCACATCCCCCTCCAGATAAAAGACCAAGGCAGGAAGTTATTATGATTCCTCTGATCAGGCTTCTGTTTCTTCAGTTTCTTCTGACCAGGAATATTTTTTCCCTCCTTATGAGGATTCTGATGCTGAGGAATCCATTCCTTCAGCTTCTCCCCCTGAAGATTTCTCTTTTGGGGAAACTTTGCATGAAATGAGGGAACATTTCCACTGGGAAGGACAGGAGTATTCAGAATCTAAGAAAAGACTAAGGGATTTTCTTCTTCTCCCCCAACATAGACCCCTGGCTATTCCTCCTGTTTTGGATATTGTGGATGATGCTTTTTCAGAGGCTAACTTAACCCCTGACTCTTTTCCTCCTGCTCCTGTTAAGCCTGATAGATATTACAGGGTTCCTGATTCCCACCAGTTTTTATACAAGAACCCTACTGCTGACCCTGAAACCATTTCTCAGGGTCCTAAGGGAGTTAAGGCCGCTTCTGCCAAAAACCCCATTCCCACTGAAAAGGATTCTAGATCTTTAGAAAGATGGGGCAAAAAAGTGTACACTTCTGCTACTTTATCCATTAGGGCTTTAAACTGTCAGTCTCATATGCTGAAATACCAGCAATTTCTCTTGTCTGTTTTAAAACAAAAGCTTACTTCCATTTCTGCCTGTGCAGATGATAAGGAATTACATGACTTATTGCATGCCACTGAACAAGTTGGGAAGCATGGTTTACACTGTGGATTTGATGCCTTGGAGGCTTCTTGTAGGACTGCTGCCTCCGACACAGTTATTAGAAGGCGTGCATGGCTAAAGGAACAAAATTTGCCAGAACAAGTAAAAGCTAAATTATTGGATGCTCCTGTTCAGCATAATGTTTTGTTTGGATCAAAGGCTGAAGAGGTGATTAAAAAGATGGAGGACAAGGCAAAATCCATGAAAACAGTTAAAGATTTCTTACAAGTACAGCCACCCAGATTTAGCAGGAATTGGCCTTCTAAAAATTGGTCCTTTCCCAATTCAGACAGGCCTCAGAGAGGTAGATATAGATGCTCCCGAGGAAGGCCTCAAACACAAGCTTCTTATAGACCAAGACAGTGGACTGCTTCCACCCCTAGGGGAGGAGAGGACAGGTCACAAACTCTTAGGAAACAGACTCAATGACTCCCTCTGTTGGGCTGCAGGAACTTCTTGCCTGGAAGCCCCTCTCGGAGGAAAACTCTCTTTTTTTATCAAAATTGGACTCGTATAACCCAAGACAAGTGGGTTCTGGATGTGGTTTCAAGAGGTTACAAATTCCATTTTCATACCCTGCCAAGGCCAAGCGGATGGCCAGACCTTCCAACACATCAATGGACAGAGGCCTTAAACCAGGTGGAAGCTCTTTTGGCTATGAAAGCCATAGAACTAGTTCCACTTTCAGAGATGGGACAAGGTTTTTACTCGAGGCTCTTTCTAGTCCCCAGGAAGCAAAACTCATGGAGACCCATTCTGGATCTGTCAGTCTTGAACACCTTTCTAGAGATTCCAAAATTCAAGATGCTTACTCTACAGCAGCTACTTCCAATGCTGTCCAAAAATGCATGGATGGTAACTTTGGATTTAAAGGAGGCATATTTACACATTCCCATCAGGCAGGAACGCAGAAAATACCTCAGGTTCAAGGCTGGATCGAGGCACTTTCAATTCTCTGCACTGCCCTTTGGATTGTCTACTGCGCCCAGGGTCTTCACAAAATGCCTGGCTCCAGTAGTAGCTTACTGCAGACTCAAGGGAATTCAAATTTACCCTTATCTGGATGATTGTCTAATTCAGGCAGACAGCAGGGATGTCTTACTCCAGCATCTAAAATTTGTACAGAACCTTCTCAAGTTCCTGGGATTCTCTATAAACATAAAAAAGTCAAATTTGACACCCTCACAACAGATAACTTTTCTGGGTGCTCCTCTAAGCACCCCAACCCAGATGGCATTTCTGACATCCGAAAAACAATTACAGCTGGCTTCAACTTTCAAAACCTTGGCAACTTTAACTCGGCTATCTGCAAGGAGATTCCTGCAGGCTTTGGGTTACATGGCCTCCTGCATCCTTCTCGTAACATATGCAAGACTACACATGAGGAAAATACAGTGGTACCTAAAAAGTGTATGGTCTCAGCATTGCCACAGTTTAGACATACTGATCTCCGTCCTGCCTTGTCTTCAAAAGGAATTCCTTTGGTGGTCCAGGGCATGTACTCTAAACAAAGGGAAAACCTTCTGTCTGCCTCCTGCCACTTAGATTCTAACCACGGACGCCTCGGATTATGCTTGGGGAGCCCATTTTCAGGGCAACTGTCTGCAGGGCCTTTGGACAAAGGATCAGAAGCACCTGCCTATCAATTTAAAGGAAATGTTAGCCATTCACAAAGCTCTAATGGCCTTCAGGAATCTTCTACAACCAGGACAACTACTGATACGGACAGACAACACCACAGTTTTGTGGTACATAAACAAGCAAGGGGGATCTCATTCCTACCCCCTTTGCAGACTAGCCATGGATCTATGGAACACAGCTCTAGCTTGCAATCTGGATCTTCAAGCTCAGTTTCTACCAGGGAAGCAAAACTTCCTGGCAGACAGTCTGAGCAGAAACCTTTCGAATCCACATGAATGGATGCTGGACACCGAAATATTCAGGATGATAACAGCAGTCTGGGGACGTCCTCACATAGACCTCTTTGCATCCCATCTCAATCATCAACTACAGAATTTTTGCACCAGGACTTTCCACAAACTAGCTTGGAAAGTGGATGCACTATCTTTCAGTTGGAGAAACCTCTCGGGATATGCCTTTCCACCTCTTCCTGTTCTTCCACGGGTATTATTAAAGATCAAACAGGACAAGCCCAAGATGATAATCTTGTTGGCCCCAAATTGGCCTCGACAGTTTTGGTACCCCACTCTGAAAAACCTATGTCTGGAGCCCCCTTGGGTCTTACCACAAACTCCGAACCTTCTGTCCCAACATCAGGGTCAGGTTCTACACTCCCATGTCAGCACTCTCAGCCTGGCGGCCTGGTTAATCCAGGGTCTTTGATTTCTTCTCTCGTACCCAAGCAGGTTATGGATGTCATTTTAGAAGCCAGACGCCCTAGTACTAGAAAATCTTATGCAGGAAAATGGAAAAGATTTTGTTCCTGGATGCAGGCTCAGGATTCTGATCCTCTTCTTCCGAACATTCCTTTAATTTTACTTTACTTGACAGATCTTTTACATAAGGGTCTCTCTTTCTCTTCCATTAAGATACATGCCTCTGCTATTTCCGCTCATTATAATACAGACCCTCCAATCTTTTCCCACCAACTCATGAGACAGTTTCTCAGAGGAGCTAAGAACTTAAGACCTCCTAGATCTCCTCCCATTCCTGCTTGGTATCTCAACTATGTTTTGGAAAAGCTCACCTTGCCTCCTTTTGAGCCTGCTGCCTCTTCTGCCATCAAGTTTTTATCTTGGAAAACAGCCATCCTGTTAGCCCTTACCTTTGCCAGGAGAGTTTCAGAGTTACAAGCTCTTATGGCTGTGGAACCTTATATTATTTTTCATCAAGACAGGGTGTCTTTGAGGACTAATCCTACCTTCATGCCTAAGGTGGTTTCCAAAGTGGCTTTAAATCAAACTATCCACTTGCCAACGTTTTTCCCCACTCCTCAAAATAAAGGGGAAAGGATCTTACATTCCTTGGATGTACACAGACAACTACATTTTTACCTGGACAGAACCAAGGACATCAGAAAATCAGAACAATTGTTTGTTTCTTATGCTTCAAGTTCCCAAGGTAAAGCCATTTCAAAACAGACCATTTCTAAATGGATTGCTCATGGAATCAGATTTTGTTATTCACACCATGGAAAGCAAATCCCAGGGAGTATACGGACTCATTCCACCAGAGCTGCTGCCACTTATACTGCCTTCCTCAGGGGAGTTCCTACCAAAGACATTTTAAAGCTGCAACTTGGAGTTCAGTGCATACTTTTTCAAAGCACTACAATCTACCTCTCTACTTTAAGTCTAGGGCAGGCTTTGCCTCTGCAGTCTTGCAGGGCCTTTTAGCTGCCCCTTCTACTTTATGACCACCTCCCTTTCATTCTGCTTTGGGATTCTACCCTACAGTCATGACTGCAACAGTGAAACACAGTGAACGTAGTACAGTTGTGTACACCTACCATAAATGTAGATGTTCGAGTGTCTTCACTGTTGCAGTCTGGGTTTCCCTCCCTCCTGTCCCCTCTTATTTTTACTTTTGTATGGTTCCTTTTTTCACCATTCTTCTGAGGTATATTTGCAAAGGATATATGGGACCTTTCTCATTTTGGGACTTCTGACATCTGGGGCAAGAAAAACTGGAGAAGATGGCGTCGGCTGTCAGCTTTGTACTCCTGGCGCTCTGACGTCAGGGAGCATGGTTGAACAGCCGACGCCGGACCCAGACTTTGGGATTCTGGCCGACCGAGGACTGCCTGCCGGCAGGGGAGAACCCTACAGTCATGACTGCAACAGTGAAGACACTGGAACATCTACATTTATGGTAGGTGTACACAACTGTACTTTTTTGTGCCAAACATACCTTTTGGAATTGTGGCCAAAAAGTTCAATCATGGTCTCATCTGCTCGTAACACATTTTCCCACATGCTTTTGGGAGACCTGGTGTATTGCTTTGCTAATTTTAACTGGGCCTAGATCTTTTTCTGTGTAAGAAAAGGCTTCCATCTTGCAACCCTACCCCATAGTCCAGACATATGGAAAATATGGGAGATTGTTGTCACATATAGTACACAACCACATAAGTGGCAGTACACTAAACACCAAAAGTGTGATAAGGGACTTAGGGACACAGGTGGACAGTGGTCTCACCTTCGATAATCACATCACCACAACAGTCAAGAAATCCTTCTATGTGGCCCATCTCATCACTAAGGGCTTTTCATCCAGAAAAAAGGAGGTCATTGTCCCATTGTACTCATCCCTCATTAGACCCATTATATAGTGCAACACCCTGTTTGGTATGTACCCCACAAGACATCTGCAACAGTTGGAAAGGCTGCAGAAATTCCTCACTAAACAATCACAGGCCTAAAGCAGATGCCCTATGCTGACCGTCTAAACAAAATCCAGCTATAGTCTGTCGCATATCGTCTACTCAAAGGTGATCTCTGCTTAACATACAAGGCCATGTCAAACGCAGAGCTGTTGGACATGCTACACTTAAAGAAATACCAATCCCACAGAGTCTCATGCTCCAGGGATCTAAACTTGGTCATCACAATGAACAAAACATGCTGGAGGGATAAGTTCCTGTCCCAGAGACTCCCCATACTCTGGACCAGGCTGCCCATACATGTCAAGCAGAGCGCCTCTTTGGCCCTCTTCAAAAGAAACCTTGACAATTGGATGGGGAGATAGGAAATTCACCCCGAGTTCACGTCAGTAACCCTGCTAGACAGGGGACCAGGGAAGTAAATATTCTGGGAATAAATAGCCAGGGGATTGTAATGGCTAGGCTTGTATAGGCCCTAGGGCTGATAGCCTAGTACCAACCTATGAACAACCAGTACTTGCCAGAAATTTCTGCAACTCCTTCAGTGTTGCTGTAGGTCTCTTGGCAGCCTCCCTGACCAGTTTTCGTCTTTTTTCAACAATTTTGGAGGGACGTCCAGTTGTTTGCAACGTCACTGTTGTCCCATATTTTCACCACTTTTTGATGACTGTGTTCATTGTGTTCCATGATATATCCAATGCTGTGAAAATTTTTTGTGCCCTTCTCCTAATACCTTTCAGCAATGAGATCCCTTTGAAGCTTTGTATGCTCTCGGCGAACCATGGCTTTTGCTGTAGCAGTCAACTGAGTAAATATCAGGAAAATCCTACTAGGGCAGCTGAACTTTATTTGGGATTAATCTCTTTAATAAATTGCAGGTATTTACCCAAGAAGACTGAATGTTGTAATTAAATCAAAAGGTGTTTCAACAAAGTATTAGTTTAAGGGTGTGCACGCTTATGCAGCCAGCTTATTTTACATTTCTTATTTTTTATATTTTTCCCCCAACAGATTTGTTTGCTTTTCAATTCAGTTGTACAGGTTATAGGTGGGTCTATATTACAGTGCTGAAACGCTGTAACAGATATGAAAAGACTGATAAGTATTCAGCGAAATCCATTTCTGCGATTTGTTGAAAACTTGTCGGGCAAACAAATACTTGCCCCCCAACACAACAAAACTAATTTTACCTAAACCAAACCCACCCATGTGGGGGGCTCTGCCCCCCCCCACTAAATATACCAACTCTGAGATCACACTACAGTGGAGAAAAGGATAAAATTGTGTAGTTGGCCAACTACATCTTTGCCCTGTAAGAATTCAGCAAATTGTGGAAATGGATTTCGTTGAATACGTGTCGGTCTTTTCTTATCCACTGATGTTAAGTTGTCTATCTCGCCTTCGTTCTTGCTGTTTGGGATCGGAGCCGATCCTCGGCTCTGACTCTGCCATCTTCTATAGCTCGACAGCTGTTTACTGGCTCGAGGCTACCCTTTATCCCTTGATGCCTAGCGATAGCTACCCCGATCTCGTTTGCCGCTTCAGCTGCGAGGTGTCGTTTTTCTGGCTCAGGCTTGTATAAGTTTTTTATAGAACGTTCTTACCTTTTAGTCTGTTTTTTTTGTTAGTTAGTGTTTAATTGTAGCATTCCTTCCTTTCCTTGTAGAACTCGCTTAACTTAAAGAGTTCTCCCCCTCCCCCCATCCTCTTCTTGTCAGGTTAGCCATTTAGGTTAGAGGCTTTCCTTCTACCTTTCTTTCTTAGGCTAGCCATTTAAGTTAGAGGCTTTCCTATCTAAAAAAAAAAAAAAAACACCCTTTAGCTTTAGTCTGCTAGTATAGTGTATTTTTGTGTAGACTGTATTTTGCTTTGATAGCTATTGTTGTATTTCTTGTTTCCTTTTTCTAGGATGTCAAAGGAATCCAAAGTGTCTGGGTTCAAGAAGTGTGACTCATGCTGTCAAAAAATGTCTCTGACAGATGGGCACACTTCTTGCGTCTATTGTTTAGGCGCCGTGCACCTGCAGGACTCTTATTCTATCTGCCATGCATTTAGTCCAGGAGTTCTGCGGGAGCGCAAGAATAAGCTTATTCTTAGGGGTCTTTTAAAGCCCAAGGATTCACCGGCCAAGACCTCTCAGCCTGTGAAATCCCCTAAATCTACCAAGCCGTCAGCTCCAAGTTTGGAGCCGTCCTTGGTTCAGACTCTACCTTCTACTTCGCTTCTGGCTGGCACCGATAAGACTATCTCCCCGTCGGCTCCATGAGAAACTTCGGAGCCACAAGAGGCTGAGGTCCCCTTCCTTGGAATCGATACATTCGGCTCCTCGGTCTCCCCTGCTTCAGAGCGAGCGCAGTCACAGATCTTCTCACTCCTCTCGATCCTCGAGGCTGTCGGATCACGATGTGGAGAGAGTGGTCAGTAGGTTGCTAAAGTCGCAGGCACTTGCCAAGATGTTGTCCAGCCCTCCTCAACAGGTGTCTGCTCCGTCCACTTCTATCGATGTTCCTCCTCCGACTCCTTTGAGTTCGGAGCCGGAGTTCATTGGGGTTCGAGTGGTGGAACTGTCAGCTCCGATAACTCTATCTCCTTCGGTTCTGTCGTCTGCTCTGATCCCCTCGATGGTGCCGTCCGTCGAGGGATCTGGGCACCGGGGCTCTGTCATTGGCTCCGAGGGGGCGAGTGGCATCGGACCCTTGTCCAACCCTGTTCTTCCTCTCAGAGCTTCGGCGCAGGTGAACTCGGCTTCTACATCGGCCTCGGAGCCATCTCCCTCAGTGCGGAGAAGGATTCTGATTTCCTCAGAACCGGAGCCTTCTCTGCATCGTGGCAGGGATGCCTTCAATGTCATGAGTGTGCTGGCCACTGACTCAGCTCCACTATCGGCCCCACTGACTCCATCCCCTGAAGTGCTTATGACAACCTCTGCTCCTCCTCCAGACCCCAAGCGTGGGGAACCGGCGCTCAAGGGCACCCTATTGGGTGTTTCCTCTTCTTCCGAGGCCTCCCCCGATCATTCAGAGCCCCCTCGTAAGAAGAAGTGCAAGAGGAAGCACATTGACTCCCCTGAGTCTGTCACTTCGATACAGACTTAGATGAATCGGAAGGGTCCCTGAGATCCCCCTCTGAAGATGTTTCCTTTTCGGACATCCTAGAAATGCTTAAGCAGAGGGGGAACTGGAATCTCCCAGCCCCTACCGAGGATGAGTCTGTATTCCTGGATGCTTTCGGTTCCCGACCTTCCACTTCCTGGGTTTCTCCACCTTTTGATCCACCTATGGCAGTGGTGGCTCGAAAGGCTTGGTCAGCTCCGGATACAGTGGAACCAACTCCGAGGAGACCTGGCAAGTTCATTTCAGCTCCCCATGATAAGCCATTCCTTACCAAAGGTGTTCCTGTTGATGCCATGGTGATAGCAGCAGCCACCAAAAAAGAGTTAGCGGAGACCTCTTCTTCTGTCTATCCTCCTAACAAGGAGTCTAGGGCCGTGGACAGATACGGGAAGCGAATGTTTGCTTCAGCGACCTCCTCTATGAGGTCACTGAACTATTTATGCCATTTTACCCGGCTTCAAAGGGATCTCCTTAAAGAGCTCAGAGATACCCTTCAAGATCCATCAGCTGTGGGGGCTCAAGCTAAAGTAGCTTCCTAGCTGGCGACGCTTACTTCTGTAGTCAACTCCTCCATGAGGCTCATTTCCTGTGCAGCCGATGGAGCAAGTAGAGCCACAGGTACGGGTGTGGCCCTTAGGAGGCATGCATGGATGCGGCTGTGTAATTTTGTGAAACCCTTTAGAGTGTCATTCACCAACACCCCCTTTGATGGTGCCTTTCTTTTTGGACCACAGGTGAATGACACTTTGACTAGGTGTGAGCAAGAAGGCGAGACTCTCTCTGCTGTGGGAGTCCATTTTTCCACTCCTTCTAGACCATACCCCAGGGGTCAGAAGAGTGGTAAAATGTGGTTCCGAAAATCCCAGGGAGCCTCACCTGACACACGTAGTGATTTTTCCCCCAGGGGCAGAGGGGGAAATAATAACAGACGCCGCCCTCGTGGCAGAGTGGGTCCGCAGAACCAGGGCAACAGAGAAGCGTTCTCTGATAAGCCCTGAAGGGTTGCCCGGCTGCTCACGTCAGGAGGCAGTCGGGGGAAGACTTTCACTGTACCCAAACGCCTGGCAAAATTTAATGCAAGACAGATGGGTACGGTCCATTGTATCCGGAGGTTACAAAATTCCCTTCTGTCCAACCCCCCCTTACCGTCAAGGAAATCCCTTACAGATGTTCCACCCAATCTGAAGGACCAAGCAGTAATAGAAGTTTCAAACCTGCTAGAAAAAAAGGAGTCATCCAGGAAGTCCCGGCAGACCAGCACGGATCCGGAACTTACTCAAGGTTCTTTTTTGGTGCCAAAAAAGACAGGGGACTGGAGACCAATTCTGGATCTCAGCAGACTAAACAGGTCTGTTCAAAGAACAAAGTTTTGGATGGTCACGCTACAGTCCATTCTACCCTTTCTGGGTCAGGAAAATCGGATGTGCTTGATAGATCTTCAGGATGCGTACTACCATATCAAAATGGACAGGTGCTCCAGGAGATTTCTTCGCTTCCGGCTGGGAGCCAGTCATTACCAGTTCAGAGCTCTGCCCTTTGTTCTCACCACAGCCCCCAGGGTGTTCACCAAATGTATGGCAGTCTTCACGGCTCACGTGAGACGTCGAAGATTCCAGGTGTTTCCATATCTAGACTGGCTCCTCACTGCTACTACCAGGCATCAACTTATGCAAGCCAGGGACTACACAATCACAATCTGTTCCCAGCTAGGCATTACAATAAACTTTGAAAAATCTGCCTTGTTGCCCTGTCAATCTATCACGTATATAGGAGCAGACTTAGACACAAGGAACATGTCCGCAAGTCTACCGCCAGAAAGGGTGTCTACAATTTGCCAGCAAGTACAAATTCTAATGCAGAGCAAAAGAATCCAAGTCAGGTTCGTCCTTCAAACTCTGGGTTCTATGGCAGCAGCAATTCTTCTAATTCCACTGGCCTGCTTTCACATGAGGATCCTTCAGTGGCTTCTGTTCACACAGTGGTCTTTCCAGCAGTTGCCCATGTCTCACATGATCATGATTACAGAAGCATGCAAAAGGCACCTTTCCTGGTGGATGGTCTCCCCACTAGTGACTCAGGGCAGACCCTTCATTCAGCCCCATCCAGTTGCCACAGTGACCACAGACACCTCCCTGATAGGGTGGGGGGCATTATCAGGGCAGGACAGTCCAAGGCACTTGGCAGCCTCATGAGTACCATCTGCACATAAATGTCCTAGAAATGAGAGCTGTGCTCCTAGCATTGCAAGCCCTTCAGGACTCTCTTCCTTCTGGGACCATTGCAATTCAAACAGACATGTCAGTGGTGTGGTACATCAACAAGCAGGGCGAAAAAAGTCCTACCCCCTGTGTTGAGAAGCACTCAGACTCTGGCAATGGGTGATTTCCTCCCATTTTCTGATTGGACCTCCCAGGGGTGTGCATCGCAATGTCATAGCGGACAGGCTCAGCAGAGCTATTCTCATGCCTCACGAGTGGTCTCTGAATCAGGAAGTTGCGGATCTTATCTTCCGCAAATGGGGACAGCCTTGCTGCGATCTTTTTGCCACCCCTTTCAACAACAAATGCAACAACTACTTCTCCCTTCTTCCGCTTTCAGGTCACTCACCCAGAGATGCTCTAGTCCACGATTGGCCGCAGGGTCTTCTTTATGCCTTTCCTCCGTTTCCCCTGATTCCAAAACTCATACAGAAAGCAATATCGTTGGGCTGCAAAATGATCCTCATTGCCCCCTACTGGCCTCGACAGATATGGTTTCTGTTCCTGCACCATTACCTTCTTGATCAGCCCTGGACTCTGGATCCGATTCCAGACCTACTGATTCATCAGTCATGCGGGTTGCATCAATCCCTCCAGACACTCCAGCTCACAGCTTGGTTGCTCTACTTCCAACCTTAGCCAGGCTTCCCAGCATTTCCCCAGCTGTACGTGAGATCATTGTCTCCTCTCACAAGTCCACAACTAGAAAAACTTATGCTAGTAAATGGAAAAGTTTTTCTTGTTGGGCAGAGGCTAGGAACATAGATCCCTTTTCAGCCCCAGTCCATGAAATTCTGGATTTCCTAGCACAACTTTTTCATTCCTGGTCCGCTTCTGCTTCAATCAGGGTTCAATTATCTGCTATTTCTAATTTTCCTGTTGGTTTGTCGAATTCAAACATTATGTCTCATAAGCTCTGTAAAGCTTTTTTGAGAGGGACTACTCTCCTTAGGCCTCCAGTGAGAGATCCCCCTCCTCCTTGGGACCTTAATTTGGTAGTAACTTCCTTAACTCTGCCCCCCTTTGAACCAGCAGCGTCCTGCTCTATTAAGTTTCTATCTTGGAAGACACACTTTCTGGTAGCTATTACTTCAGTCAGACGCATCTCTGAACTTCAGGCACTATGTGTTTGTCCTCCATACATAGTTTTTCATAAGGACAGGGTTGCTCTGAGGACTAATCCTTCGTTTCTTCCGAAAATCTGCTCAGAAAATAACTTAAACCAATATATAGAACTTCCTGTGTTTTTCCCCAACCACACCAACAAGGCAGAGTACAAATTACACCAATTGGACGTTCATAGACAATTGCATTTTTGTGTGCACAGGACTAAGGAAACAAGGAAGTCTGACTAACTATTCCTTTCCTATGCTCTAGGCAAACAAGGTCATCCAGTTTCCAAGGTGACCTTATCCAGGTGGTTGTCTCACACGATTACCTTCATCTACCAATTAAGGAATAAAGCGTTACCTATTAAACCGAAAGGTCATTCTACTAGGGCCTTGGCCACCTTTGTAGCCTTCCAGTCTAGTTTGCCCATGGATTCTATCTGTGCAGCTGCTACGTGGGCAAATCCTCATACCTTTATTTCTCATTACAAGCTAGATATGGTCTCCAGGAGCAGAGGTGACTTTGGTTCCACTGTTCTGAAGAGTCTGTTCCAATGAGCCACCCAGGATTGTAGGTGCTAGGGACACTGTCCCAACCAGCAAGAACAGCGAGATAGACAACTTAACATAAAGAAGTTATGTACCTACCATAACGTTCCATGTTAGTTGTCTTCATCTCACCTTCTTTCTTGCGTCCCAACCTCCGTCCCCCTGTCCTATTGGACCGAGAGGAGTTCGGGCTTTCACTGGCTGAGTGTTCTCTGGTTTGTTTCCTCTACTGACTTAGATAGTATGACAGGTATTCTCCCTATTTGTTTGGACAGGTTTATTCTCCGGCTATGTCTGGGGTTAGCTATTTCAAATGAGATCTGGGTAGCTATCGCTAGGCATCATGGGATAAGGGGTAGCCTCGAGCCAGTAAACAGCTCTCGAGCTATAGAAGATGGCTGAGTCGGAGCCGAGGATCAGCTCCGAGTCCAGCCAGCAAGAAAGAAGGCGAGATAAAGACAACTAGCATGGAACGTTATGGTAGGTACATAACTTCTTTTTACTGCATTTCAACACCATAATATAGATCTGTTATAGGTCACATTAAAGGTGGGAAAGTTTTGAAATGATTTATTGTTGTCTAATTTTTTTATATCACAAAAACCTGACATTTTAATAGGGATGTGTACACTTTTTATACCCACTGTACATTCAATGCACTCTCATAAGGGGTTCCTATACCCATGTGACAGATTATTTCCTTTCAGTTGTGGAAGCATGCTGTGACCAGTTTGCATTCCTTTCAGACACAAAATGCAAGTGACTTCTTTGCCGTCTGGAATACTGTCATTGCTGGCATTACAGTGGTGGCTGCCCAGTCTTCTGTACACTTTATATCACTTCCCCTAGTCACAAGTTTCTTAGAGAAAGTCAGGTTGTGCAGAGACACAGTGATTGTCAAAGCCATATTCTAGCCATGACAACTGTGGCCCCCACTTGCTTTACCAGCATCTTAAGACAACTCCTCTTCTAGATCTCTGTCCCACCATTCTGGATGGCTTCCACTAGACTTTCAATTTCTATAGCTAACAGCATGGTTTCTCCAATTCTTTTGACAGCTTGGAACCCTTTGTACTCACCTATGGTGGTCCAAATTCTTACTGCTTCTCAGAACCCTTCCACTAGGAATCCTTACCAGAGAAAATGGAATAAGAGCATCCCCTGTGGGCAGCCTAATGGAAGTTTTGATCCCATTTATGCTCCAATATCTTCTGTATTGCTATTCGTCTTTTTAGTTTGATGTGGGTTCTAACTTCTCTATCAAAATGCACCTGACAGATTTTTCCAATTTTATTCCAGGTTTCAGTCTTCAGATTTTGGCATCACATGAGGTAAACAAGACCTTCCTAAAAGGGGCATTCATTGACAAGGTTAAACAGTGCATGTTGCATGTCTTGACCTGGCAAAGGCATTCGATACAATACCCCATTCAGGCATTGTTAATAAACTCTGAGCTAGGCATATATCCTTACATAATTCACCAGATTGCAGGCTGGCTCACAGTCAGGACCCAGGAAGTCAAGATCGGTGAGTTCACCTCAAAGAGACCAGTCACCAGCACTCCACAGGGCTCCAAGCTTAGCTTGATGTCCTTCAAGGATGCATCTGCAGTCATAACATATGGGTTGTCCTGCCTCAGGCAACCCTTCAGTCGGCCGTATTCCAAAGTCTGGGTCTGGCCTCGGCTGATGTCGCACTTTCCCTGACGTCAGAGCGTCTGGGGTATAAAAGCATCAGCCAACGCCATTTTCCTCAGTCTTTCTTGCCGCGTGGTGCCCGAAGCAGAAGCAGTTCGCAAGTGCCGGTCGGTCAGCTCCTGTGATTCAGCTACCGAAGACTTCGAAAAAGCTAAGTACCCCGTTGGGGACTCTTTCTCCCCTTGACCGTAAATCTCTTCAGGATCTGGTACATAACTCACAGCAGGTTAGTAATCATTTTTTGCAGTGTGGTTATGATGCACTGGAAGCTTCATGTAGGTCAGCTATGACTGGGGCAGTTATTCGTAGGCATGCCTGGTTGAAGGAACAATCTTTACCAGACCATGTTAAAGCTAAACTCCTGGATGCTCCAATGGAAAAACAAAAATTATTTGGTTCCTCGGCTCAGGAGGTCTTAAAGAAGTTTGAAGAAAAGGCAAAATCTGTGCAAACAGTTAAGGACTTTCTGCAAGTACAACCACCGAGAGTCAGCAGAAACTGGCCTACTAAGAATTGGTCCTTTCCAGACTTGGACAGATCCCAGAGGGGCAGGAACAGGCGTCCCAGAGGCAGAGGGCAAGCTAGAGGCTCCTACAGAGGCCGTCAGTGGCAGCCTACCAACCAGAGAGGTAGTGCAGGAACAGCAACAACAACTACTACACCTGGACAGACTCAATGACTTTCCTTTGATTCCGCCGACCAGGGCTCAATTGGAAGCACCATTGGGCGGAAAGCTTTCTTTATTCTCAAAAAACTGGCATTACATTACAAGGGACACATGGACACTGCAAATAATAGACAAAGGATACAGGTTCCACTTCCACACTTTGCCAAGAAGAAACGGAATGCCAAACCTGCCACCAAATCAGAGGGCAGAGGCTTTAAAGCAGATCAACAACTTAATACAAATGAAAGCCATAGAAAAGGTACCTCTTTCAGAACAAGGCCAAGGATTTTACTCCAGATTATTCCTTGTTCCAAGAAAGGAAAATCAATGGAGGTCTATTCTCGACCTGTCCGCACTGAATACTTACCTCATTGTGCCAAAATTCAAGATGCTGACCCTACAGCAACTTCTTCCCATGCTGGGCAAGGAGTCTTGGCTGGTGACTCTAGATCTCAAGGAGGCATACCTGCATGTCCCTATTCGGCAAAGTTGCAGAAGACACCTAAGATTTCTTGCAGGATCAGAGCATTATCAATTCTCAGCATTGCCCTTTGGCTTATCTACTGCGCCCAGAGTATTCACGAAATGCCTGGCATCAGTAATTGCACACTGCAGACTTCAGGGGATTCAAATCTACCCATATCTGGACGACTGCCTTATACAAGCGGACAACAAGAAAATTTTGATAAAGGACTTGGACTATGCCATCCACCTATTACAGGCCTTGGGATACACAGTCAACATCCAAAAAATCAAGACTTGTTCCATCCCAAATGATAACCTTTTTGGGTGCAGATCTAGACACAACCACCCAAATGGCCTTTCTCACAGAAGAAAAACAAAAACAACTTCCGGATTACTTCATGAATCTGACAAGACAAACTCAGCTAACTGCAAGGAAAATCCTGCAGGCCCTGGGTTACATGGCATCCTGCATAATTCTGATTCCACAAGCCAGGCTGCATATGAGAAAATTACAATGGTACCTAAGGACTGTATGGTCTCAGCGCAGTCACAGTTTGGAAACTTTGATACCACTCATTCCTTGCCTTCAAAAGGAATTCCTGTGGTGGGCTCAAGCCTGCCAGTCCAACAGAGGGTTGCCTTTCAACAAACCAAAAACAAACCAAACCATCACCACGGATGCTTCAGACCGAGGATGGGGAGCACACATGGAGGACAAATGTATCCAAGGCCTATGGTCTCAAGGACAGCTGCGCATGCACATAAACCAAAAGGAAATGCTGGCAGTGATGCACGCAATCGAGGCCTTCAAACCTTTCCTCCATCAAGGCCACCTGTTAATAAGGACAGACAACACCACAGTCATGTGGTACATAAACAAGCAAGGAGGCACGCATTCCTACCCTCTATGCAGGCTGGCCATGAATCTATGGGAACTATGCTTGAAACTCAGTATACAACTACAGTCCTAGTTCGTGCCAGGGAAAGACAATACACTGGCAGACAGCTTAAGCAGAACTACCATGGATGCGCACGAATGGATGCTGCACCCAGACATCTTTCTACTCATAACACAAGCATGGGGAAAGCCGGACATAGATCTGTTCGCCTCGCCCCACAATCATCAACTGAAGACATTCTGCTCAAGGACATACCACCCACAAGCTTGGAGGGTGGACTCTCTCTCTTTCAGCTGGAAAGCTCTAAAATTCTATGCCTTCCCACCTCTCCCATTAATGTCCAAGGTTTTACTGAAGATCACGGCAGAACAGCCAAGAGTGATTCTGATAGCTCCAGACTGGCCAAGGCAGCACTGGTACCCACTATTGAGGAGCATGTCACAGACAAAACCGTGGCCTCTCCCCCTATGGCCACTTCTTCTGACGCAGAACAATTTCAAGACCATGCATCCCAATTTGAAAACATTGCAGCTAACTGCCTGGAAAATTCCGTAAACCCTCCTCAGAGTAAATTATCACAGAGAGTAAAGGACATTATTATGGAAGCTCGTCGGCCTTCCACAAGGAAGACATACTCAGCAAAATGGAAAAGATTTCTCATTTGGAACACAACAAAAGGCTTAGATGTGACAGTGGCGAGCATGACACATATTCTGGAATACTTAGCAGAGTTGTTCCACAATGGCCTGTCCTATTCTTCCATTAAGATTCATGCCTCAGCAATTTCAGCAGATTACAATGTTGATCCACCTATCTTCTCGCATCCTGTCCTCATACAATTTCTGAGAGGAATCAAAAACATCAATCCTCCAAGGAAACCTCCTCTACCTACTTGGGATCTCAACTTTGTGCTGGAGAAACTAACACTTCCTCCCTTTGAACCAGCAGCATCGGCGGATCTGCAGTTTCTGTCTTGGAAAACTGCATTCCTTCTGGCCATAACTTCAGCAAGAAGAGTGTCTGAGTTACAAGCTTTAATGGCAGTAGAGCCATTTCTTATCTTCCATCAGGACAGAGTTTCACTGAGAACCAATCCTACTTTTATGCCAAAGGTGGTATCTAGGGTATCCTTGAACCAAGCTATTCACTTGCCTACATTCTTCCCAAATCCACAAAATAAAGGGGAAAAACTTCTACACACTCTGGATATACACAGACAACTACGCTACTACTTGGACAGAACTAAAAGTTACAGAAAGACTGACCAACTCCTTGTAGCATATGCTGCTGGGGTACAAGGAAAAGCAATTTCCAAACAGACAATTTCAAAGTGGATAGGAAATTGCATTCAATTTTGTTACTCCTTTCATGGAAAGACGGTTCCTGCAAACATTAGGCCTCATTCCACGAGGGCCACAGCCACCACTACAGCCTTCCTAAGAGGGGTGGCTACCAAGGACATTTTCGAAGCTGCTACATGGAGCTCCGTGCATACATTTGCCAAACATTACAATTTACCTTTATACTCCAGATCCAGAGCAGGTTTTGCTACAACAGTCCTGCAGGGTATCTTAACTACACCATTCTTAGTGCCTCCACCCCCAGATTGGCTATGGTATTCTACCCTTATGTTATGACTGCAGATGCATCCTTGAAGGACATAGTACAGTTTTGTACCTACCATAAATGTAGATGTCCGATAGGTATGCATCTGCAGTCAGGTTTACCCTCCCTCCTTCCCCTCTGTGGTATTCCTAGGGTGCTTACCCCTCCATTAGCTAGCTGGGGGATCTGTTATGGTGTATTTGTATATATATGTATATATTTTGGAAAATGTTTGGAATTTATTGCATTCCTCCAAATTTAGCCTTCCTAGAGGGCACCTGGCATCTGGGGCAAGAAACACTGAGGAAAATGGCGTCGGCTGATGCTTTTATACCCCAGACGCTCTGACGTCGGGGAAAGTGCGACATCAGCCAAGGCCAGACCCAGACTTTGGAATCCGGCCGACCGAAGGGCTGCCTGAGGCAGGACAACCCATATGTTATGACTGCAGATGCATACCTATCGGACATCTACATTTATGGTAGGTACAAAACTGTACTTTCCTGTTAGCCTCGACTTACGAGAAGTAGGTGACAAACATTCAAGGCCCCTGTCTCACAAAGTTTTCAGATGGCTGTAAATTGGGAGCTATTATAGATTCCCCCTTAGGCATCAGCAACTTGCAGGAGCGGTTAACACAGATCAATGACTGGTGCTAAAGCCATAACCTCAGTCCCAAAAAATGCATTGTAATGCCCTTTGGGAAACTGTCAAACCCAAGTTAATTACTCAGTCGATAAACCATCCCTAAGAGTTGACCCAGTAATAAGATGTTTTGGTACATATGTAGATAGCAATCTGGCCTTTGATAAATGCATAGCTAAGGCAGTAAGAAAGTATTCTATGTCACCCACTTTGTGGATCAGGGTATGGTGTCCAGCCCAAGGAAGTTATAGTAATTCTCTACTCGGCTCTTGTCAGACCCACTAAGTACAATGTTCCCTTTGGCATGCACATAACTAGACACTTAAAGCAGTTGGAATGCCCACAAAGGTTTCTCACCAGAAGAATTCAGGGCATAAATACCTGTCCTACAGTGCTCGCCTAAAGGCTCTGTCTCCCTATTCGGTCTCCTACAAGCTGCTAAGAGGGGATCTTTGCCTGGTTTACAGGGCTTTCTCAGATCCAGCCCTAATGGATCTGATGCACATGCGCAAAACCAGCAGCACCAGATACACTAGTTCCAGACATCTGAACTTCACTTGTGATGTGAACAAAATGTGCTGAAGGGACAAGTATGTGTCCCAAATGATCCCTGTTCTATGGAATAGGCTCCTCATACACGTAAAACAGAGTTCATCCCTGACACTATTCCAATCATAACACCCCTCCCCCAACAATTTGTTTAGTTACCTCACTACTAACATGCCTGCCCCCATACCCCCTATTGTATTATATTATAGCATAGTCATGCTTCCTCAGTGACACAGGATCTGCTGAAACCTCTATTTATCCCTCTTTCTTCATTAACCAGTATACTCAGTATCTCAGATTTTACCCCTACTTCTCTTTTATGTTCTTTTCTCCTCATTAAAACCATATATTTTCCTTTTTCTGTATTCTGTTCTTTATTTTATTTATCTCTTTTATGTATTTTTCCCAACAGCTAACCTTGTGTGTGTTTTGACTTTGCATATGGGTGATGCAAGTTCATAGGAAGTTACTAGGCTATTGGCCCTGAGGCCCTTATAAGCCTAGCCAAGAGTTTAGCCCATGTTTAGACAAGTCAGCACCCAAAGCTCCTGTCCATCAGGGACACAGGTGGAATTCCAGGGGTGTATTTTCAGTTTCCCATCCAGTTATCCAAGTTGTGCTTAAAAAGGGATAATGAGGTACTCTGCTTGATGTGGAGAGGGAGTCTATTCCACAAATGGGGAAGTCTCTTGGGCCACAAATCTGCCCCGCCAACAAGTCCTATTGATATCACAGACCAGGTTGAGGACACGTGGACAGGTTGCTCGAGAGGAGCTTGACTTGCAGATATGCAGCAGTCCCATCAAGGTGGGGTCTGAGATTGCTTTGTATGCCAGACAAAGGTCACCTCTTAAGAGTCTGTATGAAACTTAGTAGACGGACAGGACTTTTAGCCTATCTGTGTAGGGTAGATGTTTGAGGCCCTGGATTCTCTTGGGGAGGAACCTCTGTGGTCTCTCCAGCTGCTGCATGTGCTTTGCGAGGTACATGCCGAAGGGGCCCATTGTACTCAATAATTGCCTTATAAGGGAGGAATACAGGGGTGTTATGACCTCTTTGTCCCTGGATGAGATATCCTTACTTACGAGGTGGGCCATGTAGAAAGCTTTCTGTACAACAGAAGCAACATGGTGATCAAAAGTCAGGTTGCTATCAACCTGGGTGCCCAAATCCCTCACTACTGATTGTGTACTTAGGATCCTGTTATTAATGTGATAATATGTGGGGACGTCACTCTCCCCAAAGAGGATGATTATTTTTGGCATTCAGCTTAAGGCCATGTTTATGGCACCAGTTATTTGTTTGGGTGAGACCCTCTTGGAGGACGTCCACATCACTCGGGGAATTGAAGACTGCGCCCAGCTTGCAGTCATCTTCAAACTTGGTCAGCCATAGCCCACTGGTTTTGGCCTGCACCTCAGAGAAGTATATCCCGAATAACAGAGGCCTCAAGACCGATTCCTAGGGTATGCCGCTCATTATGGGTCTACAGCTGGAGGTGGCTTCATTTGCTTTCATTAGTTGGGTTCTACCAGTGAGCCAGTTTGCTACCCATCTGGTAACATATGGATTGATACCTTGTTGAGAGAGTTTATCTACTATGCCCGAGTGGGAAATAGTGTCGAAGGCTTTGGCCAGGTCAGGGTAGGAGGTGTGCACCATCTTCCCCTTGTCCATGGCTTTGGTGACTGTCTCAAAGAAGTTGACCAGATTTAACAGACATGACCTCCTCTTGACAAAGCCAAACTGTGTGGGGTCAAGTGTTTGGAGGTTGCCGATGTCCCTGTTAATGAGGTCCATGATAATCCGTTTCATGGCCTTGCAGATAAGGCTAGTTAGGCTGATGGATCTATAATTTCCCAGATCAGTGGACACTCCACCTTTGTGTAAAGGGATGACAGTGGCTGTACTCCACTCGGCTGTGACAAAGCCGGTTCTCAGGCTTTGATTGAATAGGGTGCCTAATGGTGCTGCAGGTTCATGCCTGAGTTCATGTAGGATGCAGCCTGGGATGTTATCAGGCCCCATGGAGTCTGTATTTTATGCCTTTGATAGGATAGTGATGACCTGTTCCCCTAGAGGTAAGGGGCGGGGAGTGGATGTCCTCATTTACTGATTGGGGGGACAGAGGGGAGAAGTTTTTGCTGAATCTGTCAGCCAGTAGATTGGCTATATCCACACCATTTATGTATGTGGTGTCCTGCATTTGTGTATGTGCTGTCCTTGACCACCAGTTCTGAACAGATCTGGATGCTTCTTTTGAGATTGCGGACATATGTGAAGAAGGCCTTATGATTGTCTCTGGCAGATGTGGCCAATTTGGACTCGAAGTTGGCTTTAGAGGATTTCACTAGTGCTCTTATTTGCTTGTTCAGGCTAAGAAGAGATTGCTTCCAATTGGGCACCTGCTCCTTCTTGGTCCTGGACAGCAATGTTTTCCTTTTGTTATGTAGTTTATTTATTGCAAATGTCCACCAGACAGGTTTACTCTTCCTTGCAGAGGATGATTTTGTCCCGTTGGGTATTCCTGATTCCATGCATCTATATAAATGCACATATAGTACTTTGGTGTAGATTTGGACATTGGTGCCAGTTCCTGCAGTGAGGGAGGGGGCTATGAGCTGTTTATACCATCCTTCAAGAGGATGTAATCAGCTTTGAAGAATTTTTTTTTTACCCTAGCTAGAGGTGGGTCAGGGGAGATGGTGATTCAAAAATGACTGCTTTATGGTAGGATCTTGCTAGCGAGGATGATACCGTAGGGGTGCTGCAGTGGTTACTCATGTTGGTTAATACCAAGTCCAAGATATTATTGACTAGCTGTTCCAAGGCCAAAAGTTGAACTTTTTTTTTTATACATTCTTATGCATGTATATATAGTAATGCAGTCTGGTTTATTTATCTGATTATGTTCATTTCATGTTGTAATGATGTAAAAATTGTACGTTATTCTATTGTTATTGTACCAGCAAAGATTGTTGTATGTTCACCTTTGACACTGTAATTGACTATGTATGCATATTACTGTTATTTTAATATTTTACTGCTTATTAATATTTTGTACTTTTGCAACTTATGTCCCCAGGCCTCTGCTGAAAAGAGGATTTGCTCAGTCACAGTTTCACTGTAAACAAATGCCAATAGGTAAATACATTAAATAAATGTTAGTTTATTAAAATAATGCTTTTCATTGTGTTACAGATTCATCAGTGGTGCTAAATAGCACACAGGTTCCTATGTTATGCCCTGCTAATAAATTTCGCTGTAATACTGGGATCTGCATCACTGACAGTTGGGTTTGTGATGGATTCAATGACTGTTCTGATGGTTCTGATGAAGAAGGGTGTCCTACTGCTTCAGGTAATTGCCTTATAGTAGTTGTCCCTCTGCCAAAATGGCCGTGCAAGACAGACTTTTTGCAATCCGCTGTTAAGACAACATTTCTGATGTTAGCACCATGAAATGTACTGTATAAAGAAGGAATCGTATGGTGGTGGTGTATTTATTTGTATTTTTTAGTATAGGTTATCATTCCCAAAATACCTCACTTCTTCAGTCCCACAATTTTACTTAGTTCCAATTCCAAAGACATGCATCTGGAGCATTTCTCCCCGGGCCTCCGCTGAAAACAGGCTCTGTGGAACCTAGTCGGACTTTCCCGGTCAACAAATGATAAATAAATAAAATAAAATAGTTTTATGAATCTTTTTTCCCCTTCTCTGCCATTACTTCAGTTTTCTATTAGGTTTATTTTTTTATGTTGAATTTCATTTCTAAAATCCCATTGATGGCATATTGAAAATAGCAATTCATTTTATGAGATAGTCGAGTTTGAAACCCAAGTTTACTGTCAGTGAACTATAAGCTGCATGTCCACAGAACTGGGTAGAATGCTAGCAAATGTACCCTGGGGCACAGATAAAGAACTGGAAAATATCTTAAACAAGAAACATCTTTATTAAATTATTATGTATGACACAGGCATATATTTACATAAATGAAAACAAACCATATTTACATAATTTTAGTTGCAAACATTATACATCACAAACCATACTGACATAATTTTAGTTGCAAACATTATACATCACTTATAATCTCTCCAGTCATTGTCAGTCAGACATTACATAGCTCATTCAAACCCTTCCTTTTTTAAACCTCATTCCTCCTTTGCATGTATTGTTCCCACAATTCCTATTTCTTTGTATGTAATTTGCTCCTACCCTTTTCTAAAAATCCCATTTCCAGTTGTTTTATCTCTGTTACTATATTTACTACTTCTAGTACAGTTGGTTTAGACTTTGAGTTCCATTTTCTAGTAATTGCTTTATAGACAGCCCCATAATTAGGCTCGGCAAGACCTTTCTGTGTCTAGGCAGTACCAGTTCTATATCATAGCTCAAAACAATAATTTCCTTAGTTACACCGATTTGCTCACCCAGTATCTCTGACAGAGTAGTCTGCAGGGAATTTTTAAAGTATGCCAACTCATTACACTCCCAGAAAAGATGTTCCCAATTACATTTCTTCCCCATCACACCTCCAACATTTGCTGTCTGCATGTGAAAAAAATCTTTGGAGTCTAGTTGGGTTATAAAAATACCTATGTAAACACTATCCTGCAAAGATCCAAATTCTTCTAGACTTTGTTGCATATTTGGGGAAGTACATATATCCCCTCATTGTTTCTTTCTGAATTGCTTTTCCAATCTCTCTTCCCAGTCCTTTCTAACCTCTTCTGATTGATTCTTATAGTTATCATGCAGTGTTTTATATGCTGTACTAATTATTCTTTATTTAACAGCAGTTTCTGTTCTAGATTTCACTAAAAACTCTACCAGTGCTGGCCTTTCGATTAGGAACCCTGATTTCTTTCTCTTCACCTATACTCTGATATCAGTCGTTGATAGGAAAGGCAGTCTCTAGCCTGCACTTCAGATACATTCTTGGTCTCCTCCCATTCTCTTTCCTTTCCCTCTCTAATTATTTGCTTTCAATACCTTGGTTCTTTTGCCAGTTTTCTCCAATAAATTCTAGCCACCTCTTGCCTATTGTCTGTATTCTTAATTGCAGTCATTCCTATTGGCAGAATCACCTTTCTCCATTCCCATGTTCCCTTAGTTCTTATAATACTTTCTGCTACTTTATGAATATAATCTGTGTGGTTATTGTTATTCTCCTTAAGGATCTGCATCCAAAATCCCTGTCTGTCCTTGTTTCTTGAACTTTCTCCGTTTCATCCTCATCCCTTTTCACTTTGAATTACAGGTTTCTGCTTGTACTATGTTGCTGTGTTGCTGTGAAATACCCCTTCAAATCAGGTACTCATAAGCTGCTTTGTTCTATTGGAAGAATCATCTTATCCCACTTGACTGTTGCCGTCTTCCTCTCCCAGCTCTTTATTAATTGCTTACCACAATTCTCCTTTGGTTGATAAAAAATATACCTGACCTGTGTATAAAACTAAAGGTACTAAAAACATTTTAACTGTGTCTTACTATTTGTATCTTGCTATCCATGTCCACATAACAGAGCTTCCAATGTCTCAGTTTTTGTATTATCTTTTTAGTCTTCTCCCACATATCTTTTAACTACCACACCAGAATCCTTTTTAATACATACTCCTAAGTACTTCATTGTATCATGTCCCCCATTAGTATGGATATTGCTGAACCATTTAGTGTGTGGGTACGTAATTTACAGCTGTTGCCTTTGTTTTAGCTCCATTCATTTTGTATCTCGGAAAGATTTGAAGCTGCCTCAAAATGTTTCACAACACTGAAATGTTTTTTGGTTTATCGGGTGTAAAATAACATCTACAAATAGAGCCAGCTTTTCTTGACTACTGGAAAATCTCTTGAATGAATGTGATATCTTTGAATGAGTTGTTAAACAATATTATCTTATATTGGAGGCCTTCTGCAGTGAATAAAAGTTGGGATTTCCTCCAGGTATTTACCTGTCTCATATTTCAGAGTTTTGCTTCTGTCAGGTGTTTAGGGGAAATGTGTACCTCCAGATAGTACACATTGTGACATTATACTCTAGACAAAGATGGTATGTTCAGCCCCTCTGCTGCCCTGTTCCTTTCTGCCACTTGCACACTTGTATCAGAATCCTAATGGTCATAAGAAGGTTTATGTCTTTGATGCTTACAGAGTTAACACCTTCAGAGTATTACTGTCGTGATTAAGTCATAAGTCAGGACCTTCAGTGGAAGTGGGTGTTGATGTGAAGCATTGCTGTAAGTGCCAGCACTTCAGCCTGGCTGCCAACAAGAGGTGAAAGGAAAAGATAGAAGGTAGAGGTCTGCATAAGCTACTTGACTTGGAGGGTTTGAAGATGGCCGGCACTTGGCATTTTGTGAGGGTTTCTTTTAAAGTCCATGTTGGTACTACACCAGATTTGAAAAGTAAAGAGGAAGAGATGCCGGATACTGGTCAAAATTTCCTATTTAGAATTCACTCTCAAGGCAGCCATGTTTTCCTTACTGCAAGTCATGAGTGATAGAATGGGATTAGATCCCATTACAAGCTTAAAGTGAGAGGTGTGCAAGAAGTGCACCCCAGCAACCTTTGGGGATAGTGTTTCAGGAAGTCCACAGAACCTCTCTGACATTTGAACTTCCAGTGCTATTGCCAGCCCTGTTAGCTTATGTGGAGTAGTCCCAAGCAAACACCTAAGGGCAACTGGATGGCCAGTTCTTCTCAGCAACCCCCTCTGAGTTGTGCATGGCTCATTGTTTAGGGCTGAAGACACTCTGAGCTCTTTCTCAACTTGGGCTCTCAGGGATGGCCTAGATGTTGGATGTGCATTCCCTCTTTGATATCTTATGTGTTTGGGCAACACAGGCTGATGGCAGTGCAGGGCCCGACTCTGTTCTTGCTTGACTTAGTGCCTTGGAAGTGTATTATTCCTAAATTCAGTGCCTCATCACTTTTGTTACAGATGTATTGCCACATGCAGCAGGTAAGCTTAGACTGTATCCTGAGGAAAATGTGAGTAAAAGAAATCCCCTTCCCCCCAGTTTCCTTGGAGGAGGGAATGTAAGAATGTAGAAGCCTTTGTTTCAGAGATGTACAAGGATAGTAAAAAGTATCCACCCCAAGAAACCTGGAGAGAGACTCAGGATTATGAAGTCTCTGATGGACTAGAGTGTAACCCTCCTGTATTCTTCGAAAATACCTAAACTGGTAGATGGGCAAAAAGGATTCACCCTTTCAAATGTTTCTCCTAAACTCCCTGTTCTGAGGGCTCCCATGTAGCCTGCTTGAGGCATCGGGATGCCCCTCTTTCTTCACTTTAGCATGTTGATGTAGTCTAAAAGTCTGCTGGCTGTGTGGAGTGGCAGTATCTCTAAGCATCTCATGAGCAGCTCCTTCATACTTGGCTCCACCAGTGTGACTTTACTGACAACTTTAAGGCATCCTTTACCAGCTCCCCTTTTGATATGTCCCCTTTCTTCAGATCAGAGGTGAAAGAAAAATTATGAGGTGTGTGCAAGATGAGAAGATGCTGTCTGCAGTAGGAGTCAGATTTGGAAACCATCAGAGATCTTTTAGTAGAAAACATAAGGTTTCCAAATCACTGTGGTTCAGGAGATGTTGTCAACCCTTTAACTCTTCCTCTGATAGGGGTGGCCATAGCAGAGGGAGCCCTTTTAATTGGTGATCACCATGTGGTCAACGGACTCCATAAAACCAGGAGTTCAGGGATATCCCTTTACAGGAAGGTCTGACCACCACCTCTGAAGGTTTGCTGACTGTCCTCCTTTGGAGGGAGTTGGGGATGAGTATTTCGACACCTACTTATGTAGATGGCCATCACACAGGGCATATGGGTGCAAAATGTCATATCCAGAGGCCATACCGTACCATTTTACAAAGGCCATTGCTACAACAGCTACGTCTGCCAAATATTAAACCCAACAAATGTGAACTGCTTGTCAGGAGGTTCTATCCTGCTCCAAAACAGAGCCGTCCAAGAGGTCCCACCAGACCCTCCCTCCTTCCATCCCCCCATCCTTATTCTGTAAGATCTGAAGGATTCTTTGGTTATAAGCCATTTAGTCTTTATGCAGGTTATGTATCAAAGCCCTGATTTCAAGGCACTAGACAAGATCTGAGGTAATTATGGGAGGGAAATATCTTCATATGTCCATATGTTTATTACTAGGCTGATGACCCCAGGAGGCTTTTTTAAACCTAGCCATGCTTCCTAAAGGTGAGAATCAAACACTGTACCTTGTATCTGTAAGGTAAACCCCTTAACCGTTATGCCAACCCTGAGCCCACAATAAAGCACTGATACTACCAATTTGGATTCTACATGAGGCTTGAGGAACATATGTCATATTGGGCAGATTTGAATGAAAGAATTTATCGTTATGATAAGTACATAAATAAACAAATTTTAGACCCATAGCCATGCTCTCACCACTCTCCAAAATTCTGGAAAAATAAATACACAATCAAGTCTTACACTAATGTCTGCAAGAAAATCTGCTCACACCTACCCAACATGGCTTTCGTCCCATGCACAGCACTACAACAGCTCTCCTGTCTTTCCTAAACTCTGTATCACTAGCTAGAGACAGTAACAATCTTATTTCTTGTCTCTTCATTGACCTCTCTAAAGCCTTTGATACAGTCTCTCATAAACTTCTTCTCCTTAAACTAGCAAACTTGCACTTCTCTCCATCCACCATATCTTGGTTTAACAGCTGTCTCCACGATAGAATCCAGTCAGTCAAATGGCTCTCAGCTTTCTCCTGTCTTCTTCCTGTTAAAACGGGTGTTCCACAAGGCTCGATCCTTGGGCCCCTTCTTTTTAACATCTTTACCAACCTTCTCTAGTCTTCCTGCCCTGGATCCTCATTGATACAATATGCAGATGATTCTACACTTATCACTATTGCTGAATCACCAACACAACTAAAATCAGACACACAGTCCTCTTTTAACTCTGTAGAAGACTGACTATCTGAAAACCAACTTATTCTTAATCCAAAGAAAACCAAATTACTACTCTTTCTTCCTAAAAACCTTAACCACATAAAGTCTTCCTTCTCCATACTGTCACAAAATAATACTCAAATACAGGTGGACACCAGTACAAAACTCTTAGGTGTAACTATTGATGATAGACTAACCTTTGATTTACACGTCAATAATTGTATGTGAAAAACACATCTCAAGCTAGGTCTCCTCTATAGAAACAAAAAATATCTTACCAAAACTAACCCTTTCAAATGCCTACCTCTTACCCACTTTACTTTATAGCTCCCAAATTCTCACCAGCCTCAGCACTGGACTACTAAACAAGTTAGAAACAACTTATAACAGGATTGTCAGATTTGCTGCCCAGAATTCTTACAAATCCCATCACTGTCTCTCACTAAAAGAACTAAATTGGTTAGAATTACCTAACCTGCTTTGGTTTAATCAGTTTCAGATTATTCCTTCCATTCTCTACAAACCCTCTTAATGTCCAACTATCTCATCTGTAATTTCTCATTACCTACCCACTAGATTACTCCACAGTTCTGAACAAGGCCTACTAAAAATCTACAAACCAAGGACCAAAATGGGTCACCTAGTCTATAGCTTTAACCCTTCCAAGGCCTGGAATAGCCTACCACTAGATATAAGATCCCTTGAACATCCCAATCAATTCAAAACTGCTACAGAAAAAAATACCTTCATGAAAAATGGACTTGCCAATGTAATTATCCCTCGTAAACACTCCCCTATAACCTTCTACTTCTCTTCTCTCTTCCCTCCCTTCAATAAACAAATTTACTACTTTATCTTCTCCTCTTGGTACATCACTGTACAAACATAACTAGTAAAATATTTCAGCAATGTAACTATTGCACAATTATGTATATAATATATAATTATGAGTGTATCCCTCTGATGAATGTATTTCTATGCATTTCACTTGCCACAGTTTAATGTATGACACTGTAATGCAATAATGTGTGGTACTGATGAATGTATTTCTGTATGTATTTAGTATGTAAAATGTCTATTTTCTGTTGGAGCTTTTCTCCTCGGGCCTCCACTGAAAATGGGCATTTGTAGCCCAGTCGGACAAACCCAGTCAACAAATATAAAATAAAAATAATTTTCATTTAATTCTCATTGCCCCATACTGACTCAGACATATTTGGTTTCTACTTGGGTCTCTTCTGAAGAAGCCTCCTTTGGCTTCTAGATCCCCAGTTTGATCTTGCATTACACTCCTTCAGTCTGCTTCACCTAGGCCTTCACATCCTCAAGCTAATGGCATGGTTTCCTCAATTGCTTTAATGGCCAGGCATGCCAGCCTTTTGGAGAAAGTAATACACAGTTTGTTGTCTTTCAATAAACAGTTTACTCAAAAGGTTTGTAAGAGTAAATGGTAATGTTTTTTCTGTTTGGTCCGCCAGTCAAGGTTTTGACCCGTATTCTGTTTCTATTGCAGAATTTTTACAGTTCCAGTATTCATTGTTTGAAGCAGGTTCCAGCTACTTTACAGTTGAAGTACAGTTAGCTGGCATCTCCTGTTATCATCCTGGATATCAAAACAATAACTTGGCCACTCATAAACTGTTAAGGCATTCCTCAAGGGAGTGTTTCTTCTTTACCCTGCCATCAAGGATTGTATTCTGTTATGGGAATTGAATTTGGTCATAGAAGCTCTCACAAAACCTCAATTCAAACCAGCTTAATGTACAGACCTGAAGTATTTATCTTGGAAAATAGTCTTTCTGGTGGCCATTAAATCTGCTAGAGAAATCTCAGATCTTCATGCCTTGTCTTTTACTCTGCTTTATTTGGCCTTTCATAAGGACAAAGTTGTCTGTGTTCCACAGGTGGCTTCTAAAAATAATATTAATTAATATATTAAATGTCCAGTGTTATTTTGACATTATTCAAATAGAGGGTACCTTCTTCATACTTTTGATATCCATAGTCGGCTCAGATTTTATCTACAAAGAACAGGCTTTCAGGATGGACACCCAAGTGTTTCTGTCCTTTACTTCTAACAGACTAGATTTGAAAGTTACCAAGCAAACATTGTCCATGTAGCTATCAGGATGTCCTTCATGGATGCATCTGCAGTCATAACAACCGGGGTTGTCCTGTTGTCAGGCAGCCCTTCAGTCGGCCGGATTCTAAAGTCCGGGTCCGGCTTCGGCTGATGTCGCACTTCACCCGACGTCATCTCTGTTGGTCTTCGGGTATAAAGGCATCAGCCGACGCCATTTTCCCCAGTCTTTCTTGCCGCGTGGTGCCCGAAGCAGAAGCTGTTCGCAAGTGCCGGTCGGTCGGATCCAGAGATTACTACTACCGAATACTACTTCGAAGACTTCTAAAGCTAAGTACCCCGTTGGGGACTCTTTCTTGCCTCAGCCGATGTCAGAAAAAGTAAATAATTGTTTAACTTGTGGGAAACAAATACCTCATAAAGATTTCCACTCTTACTGTTTGCCTTGTTTAGGCCCAGCCCACGACGTAGCAGCCTGTTCGGCCTGTGCTTCTTTCAACCGACGTACGCTTAGGCGTCGGTCGGAGTTTGCTGAACAGTTTTTCGGCTCAGATTTTGCGTATATTATGCCGTCGGATCCTCCGACTTCCCAAATCACTAAAAAACGCAAAGAAAAAGACCGACACTCGCGGTCCACGGTTTCGGCCGAAACCATGGTTAAGCAAACCGCGAGTGTCTCGGTTTCGGCCGAAACCGAGAAAACTGATCAAAGTACAGCTGAATCTATGACTACCACTGAGGCTCCTGCTACTTCTCTTGAATCGGCCTCAGAAATTTTATCCACTACGGTGGTTGCTACTGACTTATCAGACACCATTCCATTGGATGTCTCTACACCAGCACGTGGTGCTGCTAGGCCCCCAGCAGCCATGTCCATTAAGGCCTTTGCCAGGGCTAAAGCAGCCAAATCTACTAAAGCAGTGCCTGTCAAACCCCCTACAACCAGGCCCACATCTAGCTCACAAATGCTTACTCTGGCAGAAGATTTAATATCATTGATTAGGGGATCTCAATCCCACCCAGACAGGGCCTCTCAGCCCCAGAGAAGAGACCTAGGGCAGAGCCCCCCGAGCCTGTGTCCTCTGATGATTCAGCCGATGACTCAGACATAACAGACCAGCCAGAGGCTCCTTTCTCCAATTATGAAGACTCAGATGCTGAAGAATCCATTCCAGCTGCTTCCCCACCAGAAGAATTCTCCTTTGGGGAAACCTTACATGCCATTCGAGAGCAATTCCAATGGCAGCAGCAGGATTTCTCAGATTCCAGAAAAAGGCTTAGGACTTTTCTGCATCTTCCACAGCACAGGCCCTTAGCTATACCTCCTGTCCTTTCTGTGGTGGACGATGCCTTTAATGATGTCTACTCTGCACCAGACTCTTTACCTCCAGCCCCTGCCAAACCAGATAGATTCTACAGGGTACCAGACACTCATCATCACCTTTACAAGGCCCCTCTTGCAGACCCCGAAACTATATCCCAGGGTCCTAAGGCAGTAGCCTCGGCCACAGCAAAAAACCCTATTCCTTCTGAAAGGGAAGCCAGGTCTTTAGACAGATGGGGCAAAAAAGTCTACACCTCAGCTACTCTCTCAGCTAGAGCTTTAAACTGTCAGTTTCACATGACACAATACCAAGAGTTTATGCTTGATCAGTTAACTAAAAAGCTATCCTCTGATGACTCTGTCGATAAGAAATATGTATTAGAAATGGTAAATAACATACAACAGGTTAGTAACCATTCCTTAAAATGTGGCTATGATGCACTGGAGGCTTCATTTAGGTCAGCCATGACTGGCACAGTGATAAGAAGACATGCATGGCTAAAAGAACAAGTCTTACCGGATCATGTTAAAGCTAAGTTATTAGATGCTCCTATGGATAAGACCAGTTTGTTTGGTACACCTGCCCAGCAGGTAATGAAGAAAATGGAAGAAAGGGCAAAATCTGTTCAAACAGTTAAAGATTTCTTGCAGGTTCAGCCCCCAAGGTTTAGCAGGAACTGGCCTGCCAAAAATTGGTCCTTTCCTGACTCCACAAGATCCCAAAGGGGCAGGAATAGACGTCCCAGAGGCAGAAACCAATCCAGAGGAGGTGCCTATAGAGGACGACAGTGGCAAGGTAATAACAGAGGCACAGACACAACCACTGCCACTACAACAACACAATCACAGTGACTTAACTCTAAATCCGCCTACCAGGGAACAAATAGCAGCTCCATTAGGCGGCAAATTAACCTTATTTTCGAAAACTGGCACTACATCACAAAAGACAAGTGGATTTTGCAAACCATAGATCAAGGCTACCGGTTCCACTTCCACACTTTACCAGTCAAAAGAGGAATACCAAATCTACCTCCAAATCAAAAAACAGAAGCTCTACAACAGATAATGCAATTAGCAAAGATGAGAGCCGTGGAAAGAGTGCCAATTACAGAACAAGGAAAAGGATTCTACTCCAGACTATTCCTAGTTCCAAGAAAGGAAAAAAGTTGGAGACCTATTCTCGACCTGTCCACCTTAAATACATACATCATTGTCCCAAAATTCAAAATGCTGACCCTACAGCAACTTCTTCCCATGCTGGGCAAGGAGTGTTGGCTGGTGACTCTAGATCTCAAGGAGGCATACCTGCACGTCCCCATTCGACCAATATGCAGAAGATACCTCAGATTTCTTGCAGGATCAGAGCATTATCAATTCTCAGCATTGCCCTTTGGCTTATCTACTGCGCCCAGAGTATTCACAAAATGCCTGGCATCAGTAATCGCCCACTGCAGACTACAGGGAATCCAAATTTACCCATACCTGGACGACTGCCTGCTACAAGGGGACAACAACAGCAAGCTGACAACAGATTTACAAAGGGTCATTTACTTGCTACAAGCACTGGGATACACAGTCAATTTACAAAAGTCAAGGCTGATACCATCCCAAACAAGGACATTCTTGGGCGCAGAATTGGACACAGTAAGACAAATGGCATTCCTAACTGCAGAAAAACAAAAGAACTCCCTCTTTACTTCTTGGCTCTAACAAAACAGAACAAGTTAACAGCAAGAAAAGTACTGCAGGCCTTGGGCTTCATGGCATCATGCATAATCTTGGTCCCACATGCCAGACTACATATGAGAAAACTGCAGTGGTATCTAAAGAATTTATGGTCTCAACACAGTCACAGCCTAGAAGCAGAAATTCCACTAATTCCATGCTTAAAACAGGAGTTCCTATGGTGGGCTCAAGCATGCCAGTCAAACCCGGGACTACCCTTTCGCAGCTGTCAAGCAAATCAGACCATCACAACAGGCGCCTCAGACCTAGGATGGGGGGCTCACATGTTGGACAAATGCGTGCAAGGTTTGTGGACCCAGGATCAACTTCACCTGCACATCAACCTAAAAGAGATGCTGGCAGTAAAACTGGCAATCCAAAACTTCAGACCATTTCTCAAAGAAGGCCATTTGATGATAAGGACAGACAACACCACAGTCATGTGGTACATCAACAAACAGGGAGGCACTCATTCATACCCCTATGCAGAATGACTTTGGAGCTTTGGAACCTGGCACTCAGCTACAACATCCAGTTACAGGCAATGTTTGTACCGGAAAGGAGAATACTCTAGCAGACATGTTAAGCAGAACCACATCGGATGCCCACGAATGGATGCTACATCCGGACATCTTCAAGACCATCTCAAAGAAATGGGGAATGCCTCAGATAGATCTATTCGCTTCCTCTCAATCACCAGCTCAAAAATTCTGCACAAGGACATTCCACCCACTGGCATGGAAAGTGGATTCGCTCTCCTTCAGCTGGAAAGGCCTAACAGCATATGCATTCCCTCCTCTTCCCTTGATACACAAGGTATTACTAAAAATCAAGGAGGAACGTCCAAGGATAACCCTGATAGCTCCAAACTGGCCAAGACAACACTGGTACCCATTGCTGAGAAGCATGTCTCGAACAACTTGTGGTCAATACCCTGATGCCTTTGATGTTAACTCAGAACAACTACAGCATCATGCATCCGAACCTAAAACGTTGCAACTGACTGCATGGAACATCACATAGCAGCAACTAATCCAGAACTTTCCCAAAGGGTTAAAGACATTATCCTAGAAGCCCGCAGACCTTCAACAAGAAGGAATTATGCAGGAAAATGGAAAAGGTTTGTCATTTGGAGTACTGAAAGAGGAAAAGATGTGTCAAATATAGATATGGCTAACATTCTGGAGTACTTGGCAGAGCTTCTACATACAGGCCTGTCCTATTCCTCCATCAAGATACATGCATCAGCTATATCAGCAGAATACAGTTTTGATCCACCTGTCTTTTCACATCCTTTACTCAGGCAGTTCCTCAGAGGAATCAAGAATGTAAAACCTCCAAGGAAACCACCATTGCCAGCTTGGGATTTGAACGTTGTGCTAGAAAAGTTGACACTCGCACCTTTTGAACCAGCAGCAACAGCAGACCTACAACATCTATCGTGGAAAACTGCTTTCCTTCTGGCAATAACCTCAGCAAGGAGGGTTTCTGAACTTCAGGCCCTAATGGCAGTACAGCCCTTCCTAATCTTCCACCAAGATAGAGTGTCCATGAGGACTAATCCTACATTTATGCCTAAGGTGGTATCCAGAGTGTCCTTAAACCAGGCAATCCACCTACCTGCCTTCTTTCCCAACCCACAAAACAGAGGGAAAGAATACTACACACCTTGGATGTACATAGACAGCTACGCTACTACCTGGACAGAACAAAGAGTAGCAGAAAAACTGACCAGCTTTTTGTAGCCTATGCAACAGGAAGAGAAGGAAAAGCTATTTCCAAACAGACAATCTCCAAATGGATAGGAAATTGCATACGATTCTGTTACTCCTTCCATGGAAAACCAATTCCACAGAACATAAGGCCTCATTCTACAAGGGCAACAGCCACTACCACAGCCTTCTTACGAGGAGTGGCAACCAAAGACATTATTGAGGCGGCTACTTGGACCTCCGTGCATACATTTGCCAAGCATTATAATTTACCCCTCTATTCTAGATCCCGAGCAGGGTTTGCCACTGCTGTACTGCAAGGGATCCTAACCACACCATAATCTAGTTTTTCCTCCTCCCCTAGTTGGCTATGGTATTCTACCCAGTTGTTATGACTGCAGATGCATCCATGAAGGACATAGTACAGTTTTGTACCTACCATAAATGTAGATGTCCGAACTGGATAGCATCTGCAGTCAGGATTACCCTCCCTCCTTCCCCTCTGTGGTACTCCTAGGGTGTTTACCCTCCTAATAGCTAGCTGGTGGGGGGGGGGGAGTCTCTTATGGTGTATTTGTTTGTATATATGTACATACATACTTATTTTTTGTGTTTGTCTTCTACCTTTTTGGAAACATTGGCATTCATCCAAATTTTAGCCTTCCAAGAGGGCAATTGGCATCTGGGGCAAGAAACACTGAGGAAAATGGCGTCGGCTGATGCCTTTATACCCGAAGACCAACAGAGATGACGTCGGGTGAAGTGCGACATCAGCCGAAGCCGGACCCGGACTTTGGAATCCGGCCGACTGAAGGGCTGCCTGACGACAGGACAACCCCGGTTGTTATGACTGCAGATGCTATCCAGTTCGGACATCTACATTTATGGTAGGCACAAAACTGTACTTTATATCTCCTTTGTCTACTCTGCCAATGATAAAGCCTATCTCAAAACATAAAGTTTATTCCATAAGATCTACGGAAACTTATGCAGCCTTCTTCAAGAATTCCTACACTGGCAGCATGTGTGCAACTGCCACATGGACAAAGCTATACAGCCTTTCCAAACTGGACATTTATAGATCCTGCACTGGATTTGGAGCTTCATTTTTCAGAGGTACCCTGTCATGAAGCCACCTGAGATGATTCAGGTAGCTTAGAATTCTGTCCCAACTGTCAGATTGGATAGACTTATAAAATAGCATTTTGAATTTATGTACTTATAATACTAGATCCTCTTCATTAAAATCCTTTCAGTACGACATCCCTTACTCTTCTCCTTTCCCTTTCTAATTTTCTTTTACTGCCTTTTTCAGAATATTTTTGTTTTTGTGGTATAGGTGGTCACTAGGCAGTAAACTTTATCTGAAGGGAAGGTTGACAAGAGATTACTGGTACTGTTTACAGGGCTTGAGGCACACTGTTAGACAGACTTTGATGGAAAAGATAGTGTGTCATGGTAAGTACATAACTTCTGTTTATCTTTATTTGCCACTGTCATTGTGGTCTTTCCAGTTTTCTTTTCATGTTCTATATATTGTTTCAGTTTTTGACACTTTGCCACATATTTTATATCTACTTCTGGCTTGATTTCTATTCCCATTCCCTTACAAAGTGATTCTACTAATCTGAGCAAAAATGTCAAATTAGACTTGTTTTCTTTATGGTGTAGAAGTTACACTAGGTTTGGATCTGATGATGTCAACAAATATGTATGCAGTCCCATAATTGCAGAACTACAGGTATAGTCATTTTCAAGGAGATCCATATATCCTTCACACCAAGGGATGTAATTGTACTAGGCAATGTTTTTTATTTACTATTTCATAATTATGAAGCAGGTTTGTTGACAGACTGATTCACCATTTCTTGGGTCTTTGGCACTGAGAAGCTTGGCTCCGACACCCCCCTCAGCACCGGGGGTGAAAGTCTGAGAGGCTTCAGCGCTGGTGGTGCAGTCTTTGGGGATCCTCTCACCTTCGGCCTTTGAGGTGGTGGAGAGGGGGTTATCGGCTCCCTTAAGGATCTTAACACTTCCCTCCTCAGAGCCCACTCCTGCTCCTCCTGTTTCTGGGCCAGAGGGGCCAGAGTCAGTCATCCTGCCTCCTCAGGAACAGTCTGTTGCCAGACTTACCTAAGATGTTCCTTTTCAGGAACCCCTTGAAGTTTCCAAGTCCTTTCTGGAATATCCCACCAAGGAGGCACTTCAGAAGCATACGTGCAAGAGGAGGCACCTAGATTCCTCCGCTGAATCTCTCACGGAAGGTACGGACTTGGATGGGGGGAGGCATCCCCTAAATCACCTACTGACAATGTCTCATTCGGCAACATCATGGAGATCCTGCGTCAGAGAGGTGGATGGTCTTCCCATAAACACAAACCTGACTCGTCTGTATTCCTGGAGGTGTTTGGCACAGGGCCCACTACATCTTGAGCCCCCCCCCCCTGCATGGATCCACTGGTGGATCTCATCTCCTGCAGGCATGGAAGGAACCAGACACAGTTGAACCCATTCCCAAGCACCCGGACATGGTGCTCAGTGCTTCCCCAGACAGACCCCATTGGTCCAAGGGTTCCCCAGTTGATGCCATGGTGATTGTAGCAGCCAAAGTAGGAGATGGCTCAGGAGAGGCCCTCAGTGTATCCTCCATACAGGGAGTCTAGGGCAATGGACCTTTTTGGGAAGTGAGTTTATGCTTCAGCCACATTTGCTCTACGTGCACTGAACTATTTGGCACACGTCATCAGACTGCAGAGAGATCTGGTTAAGGAACTCTCTGCATGTGCCCCGGGGATCCATGTTGGAGGAGAAGAAGGTTTTCTCCTCCCAACTGGCCACCTTGACAGCCATCTCAAACATGTCCATGCGGTTACTTTTTCATACTACTGAGGGTACCTTGAGGGCGACTGGGTCGGGCATTGCCATTAGGCGAAATGCTTTGCTCCGGCTTTCAGAACCTTTCAAGGCCTCCTTCAAGAACACCCCTTTTGACGGGTCCAACTTGTTTGGATCTACCATACGTGATACACCCACTCAGAGCTAGAAAGACAGGAAGACCTTGTCTGCCATCTGGATCTGCTTCTCTACCTCTCAGCGGACCTACTCTAGGAAGCATCAAGATGGTAAGAAGTTGTGGTTTCGAAAATCTCAGGGTTCTTCCCATAAAATTCAGGGTGAACCTTCCCCCGGGGCAGAGTAGGAAATGACAGATGCTGTCCACATTGCAGAGGAGGTCAGAGGAATCAAGGGTCTTGAGATCTGTTTCTGGACAGGCCCTTCCAGAGTCCTGAGGGATTGCCTGACTGCTCTACTCTGGATGCAGTCAGTGGTTGTCTTTCTCTGAAACCAACAGCCTGGGAGTCCATCACAAATGATCATTGGGTGTTTCAAATTATATCCAGTGATTATTGCATCCCATTTCTTCACCCACTCCAAAGAGAAACCTCCCGGATGTTCCACCTGGTCAGCAGGAGGTAGCAGCCATAGAGATGTCCAGGCTGCTCGAAAAGCATGTCATCCAGTCTGGCCTCCCCCAAACCAGTCCTGATCAGGCATTTATTCCAGATTCTTTGTGGTACCAAAGACAATGAGGGACTTCAAACCCATTCTGGATCTCACTGCCCTGAACCTGTGTGTTTCCAAAATGAAGTTTCGGATGGTCACCTTGTAGTCCATTCTGCCCTTTCTGCAGAACAATGACTGGTTGTGTTCCATAGACCTTCAGGACACATACTACTACATAAAAATGAACAAGTGTTCCAGAAGGTTTCTTCGCTTTCGGCTGGGAGCCAGTCACTTCCAGTTCAGAGTAGTCCCCATTGGACTCAGCGCAGCACCCTGGGTATTTACCAAAGTGATGGCAGTAGAGGCCACTCACATGAGACTGCAAGGATTCCATGTGTTTCCTTACCTGGACGATTGGCTCCTCTCTGCTCTCACCAAGCATCGTCTTCTTCAGGCCAGGGATTACCTCCTTCTAGCATCTTCCCTGGGCATATCGATCAATCTGTCCAATTCAAACTTGGAATCAGTTCTGGTGATAAATTTGATAGGCGCTTGGTTAGACACAGTACAGAGCAGGGTGTTTCTGCCTCCAGACAGGATGCTTTCACTCTAGCAATGTGAGTTTTTATTACAAAATCCCCCCCCCCCCAGCAGATATGGTTCTTCAGGCATTGGGGTGTATGGCATCCATGATTACTCTCTTGCCAACTGCATGCCTACAAATGAAGGTCCTGCAGTGGGTCTTGGCTGTGCAGTGGCCGTTACTCGACCTTTCTCTTTCGTACCTGGTTTGGCTATCCCGGGTTTGTTGGGAGTCTCTGGTGGTGGTTTCAGTCCCCAGACCTCCTCCTGGGCCGGCCATTTGTTCTTCCTTCCCCTCGATCATGGTGACCACGGATGCCTCCCAGCTCAGGTAGGTGATGGTATTTCATGGGATGGACAGTCCAAGGCACATGGTCCCCCTTAGAGACCAATCTGCATATCAGTGTCCTGGAGATGAGAGTGGTGCTTCTGGCGTTGCAAGCCCTTCACGTTTTTCTTCCTACTGGGACATTTGCCATCCAGATGGACAACATGTCCATTGACTGGTATATCAGCAAACAGGAGGGACCAGATCTTATCCCCTATGCTGCGAGGTAGTGATATTGTGGGAGTGGGCGATCTCTTCCAGCCATTTTCTGGTGGCAACACACATTCCGGTAAAGTCCAACATTCTAGCGGACAGGCTCAGTAGAACCATTCTGATACCTTACGAGTGGTCTCTGAATCTTTCAGTGACAGACATGGCCTTTTGGAAATGGGTGGGTCATCCTTGCTGCAATCTTTTCAGCTCTCCTTCCAATGCCAAGTGCAGCCAGTTTTTCGCTCTGATCACCCCCTCTGGAGGAGTCACCCAGGGATGCTCTGGTCCATGCTTGGCCCTCTGGTCTTTTTTATGCTTGCCCCCCCCCCCCTTCCTCTGATCCTCAGGTTTCTTCAGAAAGCTCAGCGGTTGAACTGCAAAGTCATCCTCATTGCTCTCTTCTGGCCTCACCAAGTTTCATTCCCCAGTCATTGGTCTCATCTGGTGTATCCGCCCTGGACTCTTGATCCGGTTCTGGATCTCCTCTCACACCCATCAGGGGTTCTACACCCGGACTTAGCCAGCCCTGAAGCTCACTGTGTGGCTGCTCCAGTTCCTTTGACGGTGAGAACTCCTGGGCTCTCTTCACCAGTTAAAAGATTTTGGTTGTGCCTCATAAGGCCTCTAGTAGAAAAATGTATTCCAGTAAATTGAATGTTTTTCCATCTGTGTGTCATAGCATAAGTTGGATCCTTTTAACAGCTCCTGTTTTTGCCATTCTGGATTTTCTAGCCCATACATTCCACAATGGAGCTATTTTTTGCAGTTAAAGTTCAATTGACAGCCATCTCAGATTTCCATGTGGGTGAGAATTCTGCCTCCTTGGGTTCTTCTAAACTCTGCAAGGCCTTTTTGAAGGGTACTTCCTTCATTAGGCCACCAATCAAGGATCCCATGCCTCCTTGGGATCTTACCTTTGTTTTGCATTCCCTAGTTTCCCCTCCCTTCAAACCAGCTACAACTGTGGATTTACAGTTTCTGTCCTGGAAGGCAGCCTTCTTGGAGGCTATCACTTTTGCCAAGCGGGTATCTGAATTGCAGGCGTTGACAATCAAGCCTGCTTATCTTGTCTTCCACAAGGACAGAGTGATTCTTTGTATCAACCCCGCTGTCATGCCAGAGGTGGTGTCTGAAGCCAACATTAACCCAGGTGATTAATTTGCCAGTCTTCTTTCCAAGTTATCAGAACAAAGGGGAATACTGATTGCATTTGCTTGATGTCCACAGACAGTTGCGCTTCTGTTTGGACAGAACCAAAAATTTGTGACAGTCTGATCACCTTTTTGTGTCCTTTTCAAAGCCCCATTTGGGAAAGCCTATTTCTAAAGTCACCCTTACTCATTGGATTTCCAGTTGCATCTCTACGGGTTATCTCACTAAAGGTATGCCTTTACCTGGCCCTGTCTGGGTGCACTCCAGCAGGTCAGTGTTTACTTCTTCGGCTTTTTGGTCCAGGGTTCCTATCGATGACTGACATTTGCTCTGTTGCCACTTGGTCCTCTTAGCATACTTTTATTTCCCAGTATAAATTGGACATTCTGTTCAGGAGTAGGGCTCCTGAATATCCTTCCGTGAGGGCCTCTCAAGGTTGTTGTAGCTAGGGGCTCTGTCCCATAGGTTGAAGACCAAAGGAAAACAACTTCAGATAAAGAAGTTATGTACTTACCATAACATTTCATCTAAGTTGTTGCTTTTCATTTGTCTTCAACCATTGCTCCCTCCTGCCTTTGGGCTTGTGTTGTGGACCAGACAGATGTATGTGCAGGCTTATTACCTTTTTCTTGGTCTTGGGTTTGAGTCTGGTGTGTATGTACCCCTTTAATGGTTAGGGATTAAGGTGTTTCTACTGTGAGTTGGGTGCTGGTGTCCTGCAACAAACTCGATCTGAGGGGAAGAGGGAGAGCAGGCCATTATGGGTAAGGGAGAAGCTCTGATTTTGGCTACAGCCGAGTTGGATCTGAATCCCATAGGTTGGGGAAAATGAAAAACTACAACTCAGATGGAACGTTATGGCAAGTACATAACTTTCTTTTTTTTTTGTAGACAGTATAAATTCATTCTGGGGCAGGATAAGGTTGTGATAGGCAAAAAAGGTTGTTTATACCTCCTTTCATTGCACCTGTAATTCTGTGGGAGTTATTTACATGGCAAAAGGGCCAAACATAAACTTAGGGAACGAATATATGAACATATTTAGGATATAAAAAACAAAAATCCAAATAATTCACTATACAAGCACATCCATTATTTTCCCAGAACATGATTTTTTTTTTTGGTTTAGTCTTTGTAGCCAAAGATGTTAGAGGTGGACCGTGGGAGAACCTAATTGAATGTAGGGAAATGACTCAGTAAATAAAATTACATGCTTGTGCCCTCCCAGGTTTGAATGAACATATTTGAATTGCTAGTATTTTATGTCTTAAATCTTATATGATTTAATGTTTAATGGACTACTCAACACCCACATTTGTGCTCTTGTATGATTTAATGTTTTTGTTTCCTATAGGAGACTTTGTAATTCTTAAAATCAGCTCATATAGAACTAAAATGTTATTAAATAGCATAGTATTCTGTTGTTAGATGTTTTAGTCACATGGTATGTAGATAAGAGATATTTAAATGGTGTACTAAATGTGTTTTAAGGATTCTGAAGAAGTTTAAAGATGCAGACGAAAGCGCTTAATCCTGATTTTACCCATTTTTTCAGATTTATTTTGTGTATAATAAAACCCGTTTTGTGTGGTGGCAACTACCAGTATCTTAGTTTTGCTTTGGCCTTTTTGTTTTTTATCATTTGTTCCTTGGTGGGTTAAGAGTCAGGCATACCCTGGTTAAGTGAGAGCCCTGTGGTCCACTAGTTTCTGCCTGAGTAACCAATTTGATCAACATGAAAAGATTTGGTTGGTAGGGAGCTAGTAGCTTGTGTATCCTGCAGAGTTACCTGCCTTCCCCTGTGAAGCATTCCCCTTTCTTACAGTGGCTTTTGGAACTCTTATGGTGTTGCCTTACCATAAGCAGCATGCCTGAAGACTCCCTTGTCTACATGCAGGTGCACAGTGGCATCATGAGCTCCCAGGCTAATGCTGCATGGGTGCAGCACCTAGTGTTCCTGCTAGGTGTCATCCACGTGGAAAGCTAGGGAAGTGTTTCACTGTCTGTGACACTGTCAGCCTAGCTGTGTGGAATTTTGTAAATAATCGTATGTAATTTGTGAATATCAGCATGATTTGTATGCTTATCTTACAAATGTAAGAGAGCTATATGTTATGTGTATACTACTGGTGTAGAAGTGTGTGTTGAACGGGGTTTGTACAGTACTGAGCTTCAAGGATGTGAACACAGTGTGCCCTACTGGAAAACAACAGAAATGTATGTAAACTATATACCTGTGCAAATATATATTTTAATAATAGAAGCTGGAACATACAGAGTTAACTTACAAAACTTCAAGAAAATAAGTTGACATTGTTTTACGATTGTATTATCTCTCAGTTTCAGTGAAACAGACATAATGTCTAGAGCTAGAGGTTTTTCTATCTTCTTGGAGAGAAGTAATTACTAGGTCTAAAACGTAGAAGTATTTAATTGTTTTACGACTTCCAGTTCTCAGCAAACATCTGAGAGAGATGTGTTTTTAACACAGAGATGTTAGTTTCTGTTAGCCTGGGAACTGAAGGCAGGTGACAGAGTAATATCATCCAAACTGACCCAGCAGTAATGTTTGATAATTTAAGAACTCTCTGAGAGAGAGATTTGGCATTTTGTAGCTTGTCTTGGACCTAGCAAAGAACATCCACTCATCTACACTTGCCTTGCTGTGTAAGCAAGTTATTTAGAGGATAGTATCTCTTAGATATAGATAGGAATATAGTAAAGATTAGTTTAGATGTTTTCTGTATTTGTTTGAGATTGTCCTGCAATGTTGTTTTAAAATATTTCCTGTGATTCTGAATTCTGAAGTAACTGTGTTGATGGAGTATTGTCTTGTTCTTTTATTAATTATTATTATCTTTGTGGCTTGTATTTGTGAGACATATTTAATATCTTAGAGTACTTGCATATGTATTTGGTGACACTGTACAGGCCACCCCTAAATTGCTTTGATGTTGGTCAGACTACCATTTGGATAAAAGTAATGTTACACAGTAGGATTGGTCACCCTTTGTAAGAGCCTTAAGTAGCTGATAAGTATGGGTTGGTGGCAGTGATAACTACCTTATAGTCTGGCAGAAGGGGGCATAGCTAGTAAACCTGTGCCAGCCTTTCCCAGGTGTGTGTGTGTTTGTGTGTGTGTGTGTGTGTGTGTGTTTGTATATAAATCAAACCTCAAAGTGTGTGTGTGTGTGTGTGTGTGTGTGTGTGTGTGTGTGTGTGTGTGTGTGTGTCAGGTACTTGGGCAGAGGCACGAAGCACTGTTTGAACAGAGAGGCAGCTGGAGCTTTTGGCTTGACCCCTCAGCTGAGATCTTAACCGTATAGCTGTGCCAGTGGGGAGTCTTATTGGGGATCTGGAGAAAGAAGGGGAAACCAGACCCAGACTGACTGTAATCTCTGTTTGCTCTTAAGAGAAATAGTACTTTACTGTGTGTGTACTTGTTATCCTCCCAGTGTGTACGTCCCTCACTGGTGCAAGTGGTGAGGATTGAGGCTTCTTGATTACTGGGACAGTGCAGGGGCGTCACACCCTCCACCCAGGATAATAAGTGAGATAGCAGTGGTCACTCACTCCCATCATCCCCAGCCAACTCCATCAAACACCACAGCCACTAATCAAACTTGTGTTGCCCGAGCCGTAGTCAGGACTTTATCCCTCTTTGCTACCAGAACTGGCTCAGACTGTGTAAAGTTTTTTCCCAGATAAATTGTGGAAGTTTAATGCAGCTGAGACCAACAGTCTTTGTAAAAATATGGCGTTTTGTTATACAAAAGTGCAGAGAAAGCAGATCCCCCCGAAAACAAGTCTTGTTTATTTAATTGTACAAGTATTGTATTGCTAGGAAACAGTCTCTGTTGGTATCTCATTCTCTGGTTTTCTCTTCACTGTAGCTGATTCTGCCTTCCAGAGCCACATAAAGGGCAAGTATTCTCTGACTGGATTTTCCTTAGCCCTCTTTTCATATTACAACCAATAACTCAGTAAAGAATCCTGTTTATACCAATACAGCCAGATATCTGTCTGGTCTTGAAACAACCAGTCCACTTAACCTTTGTGGACTACTTACGGCAATTAAACAGCTACCATGCTGTTTACAGTGGATTCTTTTGTGTTACTGCTAAAAACATCATATCCCATTCATTCTGTCCGTACTTAGTTTTCAGCTTAAATTCTTTTCTTGTCAGACGTTTCGTTGCAGTACATTTTCCCACCACTTTTTCATTCTATCCTGTGAACAGAGTGATAGTTGCGTATTTTCCATAGTAAGCTTGTAGTTGTTTTCCTAGTTGGATAAATAATGTTTATGTATATCAGCAGTGCGTTACTATAGTTTTGGTTGTTAAGCCATGTATTACTGTAGTGTAAATAATTGATCTGATGTCATTTTCTTTTGTTCCTCAACCTGTGGGTCTCTGATCCAACTCGGCCACTTTCCAAAATATAGACTCAGAAGCTCGAGCTCTTACCCTACCCATAATGCCTCATTTCCTAGATTACCTCAGATCTTGTTTTCCACTCTACAAGAAGCATCGTGATCCGATTGCTTGAGTTCCTTGAGAGTTTCTAGTGGGAGATTTGCAGTTAAATCAGCTAAATTTTGTTTTCTGTTACCTTTTTCTCTTTTCCCCTACCTGTGCATATATTAAAAAAAAAAGTGTTTTTCTCTGCTTGTGGTCCATTTCTTTTTAGGAGTGTATTTCCTTCTTTCCTCCATTTTTTTCCTCTTTTGTGTGTATTAATGGCTGATGAGCCTTTAGGATTTAAAAAGTGCACTTCTTGTGGGCACAAGATTCCTTTATCTGATGCCCACAGGGAGTGCGTGTATTGTCTTTGCCAATTTCATCTGGAGACCTTCTGTTCCATCTGTGAGGGGTTTCACCCTCGTGCGTTGGCCAGTCACTGCAACAAACTGAATTTGAAGGGCCTTATTCCATCTTCTGTCCCAGCAGCGAGTTGTTCTACTTCAGGGGCTCAACCGCCTGCCAAAAAGCATAAGGAACACTGAACAATTTCCCCCAAAAAGGCTACCTTGAGAGCCAGTGACCCTCCTAAAAAGACTCGCAGAGCATTGGACCCAGCATCTTTAGATCCATGTAAATCTGTCGACTCATTTCCTTGGACCTGAGTTCTTGCTCCTTCGTCAGAACTGACTCTGATTGCCTTGGGATTTCCCCTTTCAGGACAGATCCTCCAATACATTTTCTAAACGCCTTCCACGTCTTCCATCAGGTCTTCCCATAGCATTTCCAGATCTGAGGTGGATAGGCTTATGATGCATATTCTTCAGACTCGGATGAAAATGGGGGTTTTAGCATCTCTGTCCCTCACTGGGTCCATGAGTCAACTTTTTCCTTTTAGGTCTGTTGCTCCTTTTCCGTTCCAACATCCTGCTTTGGAGTCCTCAGGTCTGAAGGCCCCGAGAGTCGAGGTGTCAGAGCCAGTAGTGGTTATTTCATTGACTATTGACTATGACCTGTACAACTTCCCTGACCAGCTCAGTTCTGACTGCATCGGAGCAGAGTGGCTCTCAGAGCCGAAGCCTCGAGGTTGGTTTGGGGGCTTGACTTCAACTCCGAGGTTTTCGGAGCTGTCACTTCCCCTCACAGCCTCGGCATTCAGCAGCTCAGTGCTGTCTCCCCCTTCTGAACAGACGGGCCAGTAAGGCTCGAGTGCTTTCTGCCCTGGCAACTTCGGCACCAGGGAGAACATCTTCGTTGTCGTCTCCGGGCCCGTCTGCCTTCAAGGTGGTGAAGAGGGTTCTCTACTTACCAAGGAGATCCTCGGCTCCAGTGCTTTTGAATCAACCCCTTACCTCCTCAGATGCTGTGTCTGAGACCCAAGTTCTGCCACCTCCGGGACAGCCGGCCCAGCAAAGTCTTCAATCGATTCCACCCTTAGGACCCCAAGTCTCTTTCGATACTTCCTTGGAGCATCTCCATGAGGAGGTATCCCGGAAGAGAAGGTGCAAGAGGATGCACATAGATTCTCCCTAAGAATCACCGAAGACACCAATTTCAAGGAAGGGGAAAGGGTCCCTGAGATCTCCACCTGAGGATGTCTCCTTTGGAGACATTCTACAAATCTTGAGCCAAAAAGGTGGTTGATCATCCCAAAACCGTACCCCGGAGAAAACTGTGTTCTTAGTGGCTTTCAGGTCCTGCCCATTTGCATCTTGGGTCAGTAAAAAACTCAGAATCATGGTCCAGTCCATTCTACCTCTATTGCAAATGGACAACTGGATATGCTCGATGAACCTGAAGGATGCGTACTATCGTATCAAAATGAACAGATGCTGCAGAAGGTATCTCTCCTTTAGGCTGGGAGCCAATCACTTCTAATTCAGAGTCCTCTCTTTTGGTCTCACCACAGCCCCCAGGGTGTTCATCAAATGCATGGCAGTAATCTCAGATCACTTGAGACTGAAGAGATTCCATGCATTTTCTTACATGGATGATTGGCTCCTCACTGCTCCAACCAAGCATCTACTCACCCAAGCCAGGGATTATTTGCTGCATCTAACCCCTGCCTTAGGCAACACTCAAATATCCCAGTTGGGCCCTGTCCAAGTAATAGACTTCATAGGTACTTGTCTGGACACCTTTAAAACTCTGGATTTCCTCCCTCCTGACAGAATTTCCACTTTAAGATTACATATCAGTTAGATTCTGTCAATACAGAATCTGCTGGCAAAATTAGTTCTCAGAGCATTGTGGTCTATGGCTTCCATGGTTACCCTGTTAACTACAGCAAGACTACACATTAGAATTCTGCAGTGGACATTAGCAGTCCAATGCTCCTTACACCAGCATCCTCTAAGCTATCCCATCAAACTTTCAAGAGTGTGCAAAGATTCGCTTCTATGGTGGCTTCATTTTTCAGACATCAAACAAGGATGTCCCCCCCCCCCCCCAATGCCATGTTGACCACAGATGCCTCCCAGATAGTGTGGGGAGAGTACTTTCTAGAACAGACTGTCCAAGCACGTGGATGTCAGAGAAGACCATACATATCAACATCTTAGAGATGAGAGCAGTTCTTCTAATGTTGCAAGCCCTGCTCAGCTTTCTTCCTCTTGGGACAATTGCGGTATAAACAGACAGTATGTCAATTGTGTGATACATCAACAAGCAAGGAGGAATCAGGTCTTGCCCTCTGTGTCGAGAAGTGATGAAAGTGTGGCAGTAGGTGATCTCTACCAACCACTTTTAATTGCTACACACATTCTGGGGGAGTGCAGCATTCTGGCGGACAGGCTGAGCAAGAGAATTGCTGATGCCTCACAAGTGTTCTCTAAAACAATCAGTGGCAAACATGATCTTTCACAAATGGGGTCAACCCTGTTGCGATCTCTTTGTGTACCCTCACAACAACAAATGAAATGTGTTTTTTGCCGTGATCCCTCTTCAGGGACAGTCCCCAAGAGATGCTCTAGTTCATGCGTGGCCTCCTGGTCTACTTTATACATTTCCACCTCTACATCTAATTTCCATATTTCTTCAGAAAGCACGCAGAGTGAAGAGCAGGGGGTAATCCTCATAGCTCCTTTTTGGCCTCAGCAAGTCTGATTCACCTTCCTGTGGTCTCATCTCATCTGCCCACCATTGATATTGGATCTAGTTCCAGATCTACTGCCCCATCCGTCAGGGCAGACTCACTCGGATCTCCCAAGGCTGAAACTAACCACATGGTAACTCTAATTTCAATGATGGCTAGACATGCCAGGCTGTCTTCCACTGTCCAAAAGATTTTGATTTCATCCCAAAAGCCATCCACTAGGAAAGTTTATAAGAACAAATGGAAAAGATTCTCTGTATGGGCTCAACAGAAGCAGTTTGATCCCTTTACGGATCCCATTCCTGCTGTTTTAGACTTCCTTGCTGATATCTTTCAGAATGGTGCTACTTATTTCACTGTAAAAGTGCAGCTGGTGACCATTTCAAATTATCACATCAGAAAAAAATTTCCATTGCTCGCTTCTTCAAAGTTGTGCAAAGCCTTTCTTAGAGGTACCCTTTTGCTTTGCCCTCCTTTAAAGGATCCCACTTTTCCTTGGGATCTGACTATGATTCTTCAGGCACTAGTCCATCCACCTTTTCAACCTTCGGCCAAAGTTGATTTGAAGTTCCTTTCTTGGAAAACTACTTTTTTGGTGGCCATCACTTCTGCTAGAAAGGTTTCCAAATTATAAGCCCTTTCTTCCAAACTTCCTTATTTGATTTTCCGTAAAGGCAGCCATGTTACGTACCAACCCTTCCTTTTTACCCAAAGTTACTACCAACAACAATATTAACCAATCCATCTACCTACCAGTTTTCTTTCCCAATTTTCAAAACAAGGGAAAATATATCCTTCATCTATTAGATGTTCATAGACAACTGTGTTACTGACTGGACAGGACACAATCATTCAGGAAGTCTGATCAATTGTTTGTATCCTTTGTCAATATCAGAAATGGAAAACCAGTTTGTAAGACCACGTTAGCCGAATGGTTAAGAGATTGCATCTGTTTTGTGTATACAGCTAAGGGTATATCTTTGCCCACACATGTCAAAGCCCATTCTAACAGATCCATGTCAACAGCCCAAGCTTTTTGGTCTAGTCTCAATTAATGATATTTGTGCAGCAGCTTCATCGTCAAACTATCATACCTTTGTGTCACACTACCAGAAATAGAGCTGCCTTTGGTGCAGTGCTCAGGAATGTTCTTCCATGAGGCCCGCCCAAGTTACTGTAGCTGTGGACTCTGTCCCATAGGTTGAGGAATGAATGAATGTGACAAAATCAGATAAAAAAATTATGTACTCACCATAATGTTCCATCTGTTTTGTCCATTTTCATTCTTCCTCAACCTTCCTACCCTCCTTCCCCCTGCCCATAGCTGTGAAAGACTTGATGGTTATGCTTATAGGAACCATAGTTGCTGTTTGAGCTCCTGAATCTTGTTCCTTCTGTTCTGTACTTACCTAATTATACGTATACTTATGTATATAGTCTGCAATATGTCAGCAGAAAACTTGATCTGAGGTAATCTGGGGGAATGAGGCATTGTGTGTAGGGGAGGAGCTCAAGCTTCTGAGCCTAAGCTTTGGAAAGTGTCTGATTCAAATCCAAGTCCCACAGATTGAGGAAGAATGAAAATGGGCAACACAGATGGAATATTATGGTGACTACATAACTTCTTTTTATATTCACAGTTTATATTCCCACTGTGCTTGCAGCTTCTCATGGATAAGGATAAACAAAGCGGCTTCAGAAGTGTTTGCTTTGCAGACCCAAGATCTTCAGAGGCCAAGGGCTACTTTCTTAGGCTGTTCCAGTCCTTGGAAATCTCTGTAATTTTCAGAAATCAAGCCTCTAACCAGTTCAGAAAATCAGGATGCTATCTAGACTACTTGGTCCATATTCTGTCTGCCACAAGACAAGATTCAGACTTTGAAAACAGCAGTATAGGCTTTACTTCAAAACTCCTCTCCTACTGAAGCCTTGGTTCTCAGGGTGTTAAGGCTAATGGCTTCACTGATTCTAATGGTGCACTTTTCATGCTTTCTTATGATGATTCTATAGTGGCTTATTTAGGAGCAGTGGTCACAGTTCATTCACCCTCATTCTAAACCTACCTACCTCCAGTGATCGAGTCTGGCAAACCCTTTCTCATACCTGCTCTATTAGCCATCCTGACATGGAAGATGCCACCCTAGGTTGGGCACGACAATGGGAGGATAGTCCAAGGTCTATAGACACACAGTGAAGCCAACATTCACATATATTTTCTGGATTTGAGGACTGCCTTCCTTCTGTTGCAAAAGCTACAGGTCTGGCTTCTATCTGAACAGACAACATAATGGTAGTTTGGTATTTCAACAAGCAGAGAGGATCCATATCTTATCCTTTGTATCAGGAAGCAGTGAGGGTTTGGCAGTCGGCATAAGGCTTTGCACCATTTTTTCATATATAAACACATCCTGGGAAAACTCACTTGCCTAGCAGACAGGCTCACTAAATCCCTTCTTATGCTTCACAAGTGGTCCCTCAATCCCAGTGATAGCTAATCAGATTTTCAGTTGCTGGGGCACTCCCTGATGTGATTAATTTGCCTCCCCTTACAACTGCAAGTGAAGCAGTTACTTTGCCATGACCCCCTTCCCAGGGACTGTCACTGAGGGATGCTGTATCCCAGCAGTGGCCTCCCAGTCTCCTTTATGCATACCCTCCTCTACCCCTAATTCCCAGATTCTTACAGAAAGCAGTGAAGTGCAAAGCAGCCATCATGCATATAGCCCCCTTTCAGCCCAGACAGAGTTGGTTTGCCCTTCTAAAATTTTATCTCAGGGAACCTCCATGTTTTTTTGTATCCTGTGCAGGATCTAATCTCACTCCGTTCCAGGAAGCCTCACGGTGACCTTCTTAGCTTAAAACTAACTGCCTGTTTTTTCTAGTTCCAATAATGGTCAGTGACAAATCCCTGTCTTCGGAGGTAGTAAGAATTTTAACTATGTCCCAGAAAGATTGTACCTGCAAGACTTAACCATAGTAAGCAGAAGAGATTTGTTTCATGGGCCAGTTTCCAGAATATCAACCCCTTTCTTTTTCTGCACCCATTTCAGACATCATCCATTTTTCTGACAAACTTATTTGATTCTAGTTCTAGCTCTTCTGCTGTTAAAGTGCATTTGGCTACAGTCTCCAAGTTTCATGTTGATTTTCAGAAATGCTAACTAACTTCTCATAAACTCTGTAAGACTTTCCTTAAAGAAACCTTTTTGCTTAGCAATCTATCAGAGAACTGGTTCCTCCTTGGAATCTGATTCTGGTCTTGGAGGCTCTGACTAAGCCTCTCTTTGAACCAGCTTCTTCTGTTGCACTGAAATTTCTTTCATGGAAGGCTGTTTTTTTGGTAGTCCTCACTTCTGCTGGATAGATTTCAGAACTTTGCATTATCGTCATCACTCTCATATCTAATATTTGGCAAAGACAGGGTATCACTTAGAACTAATCCATCTTTCCTCCACAAAGTAGTTTGAGTCAAACATATCACAACCCATTCATCTGTCAGTCTTCTTTCCTAATTAAAATATTCTTCATGCTTTAGCTGTGCATGAAGAATCATGCTTCTACTTTCACAGAACCAAATCCTTTAGAAAGGATGCTCAACGTTTGTTTCTTTTACTCCTAATAAGTTAGGACAGAAAGTTTCTTAAATTTCCCTTTACAGGTGGCTTTCAGACTGTATCTCCTTCATTTTTATACTCTGTACAAGTCTTTGCCCAGCCAGTCAAGAGCTCACTTTACCAAAGCTGTATTGACTTCTGCTGCCTTCTTCAAAAGTTCTTCAGTCATTGATATTTGTGAAGCTGCCACCTAGTCTTCCATGTATGCCTTCATCAAGCGTAAGTTGGACTACATTTTCTAGGTCAGAGCATCAGTTGGTTATTCTGTCCTGAAGAGTTTCCTGTCCTGTTACCATCCTGAATGTCTAGTAACTTGGGATTCTGACCCACACGTTATGTCAGACAGACTAAGTGAAATCATGTCAGTCTAATACAACAACCCTTCTCTCTCAATTTCCTTGTTTTGTAAGGCCTGAAGGATTGGTTGGTTCTAGTACCTTTGGTTGCCTTCATGTAAGGTAATTTTAATTATAGCTAGGTCTTTAGGTGTCAAACTAGATCTCAGGTAACACATTATGGGAGGGAAAATTGTAAAAGGGGCTCTAGGCTTAACCACAAATGCTGCCGAGTCAGATCCGAAAAGTGGCTTTAAGGATCAACATATATCAGGCGGACGTGAATGAAAGGAACTACTGTTGTGATAAGTGCATAACTTTCATTTTTACATGTGTGGTTCCCCATATTTGACTGTAGTTTGCCATGCAAAATAATATTAAATGACTGTCAACTCATTTGGATTATATATGTATGTCTAATGAAGTAATGATATTTTTGGTTTCCTCCCAACTGCAAAATGTTTTGATGGGCATTTTAATAGGAGTCCCCTCTTTAAGAAAGATTCAGGGCAGTGTTCATTCATTAAATCACTGCCGTAGTAGCCTTAGCTGTGTGGGTTTTAGCCTGTCAGGATATAACAGTCAGCCAGTTTTTCAAAGCCTTGGGCCCCACATGTGCCCAGGCTGCTGGTAACACAAGCTGCTGAGTGGAGAAAAGCAACAGCTTGGGTGCCAAATGGTTCTGTACTTTCTTGCTGGCCTTACAAAGTGCTGCTTTTGTGAATTTTAGAGGACTGATTTTTAGCTAACATTCTTCCCTTGCTGGGCAGATAAGTTCCCTTTGGAGAAAATCCTGCTTGGATTTTGTGAGAAACAGTGCATTTTACTGAGATGTGTGTTTTGAGGGACTGTTTGGAGGGACTGTTTTGAGACTGGCTGGTCTGACTCTACCTTCTGTTCTCAACTTTTACTGCCTGTACTTAATTTAAGCATTTTTTATTGGGAAACAAAATTGAGCTTAGTTTGTAGGATTTGCTGTGGTTTAACAGGGGCATGAATTTTGGGAGTTCTGGAGTGTCATTGCGTATTTTATTTGTAAACACTACTTTTAACAACTTACCTGTCATTGACTTGCTGTGGCTGCAGTGACTGAGAATCAGGTGCCTTTTTCAGAGGAACTGTAGAACAGCATACTGGTCCCACAGTTCTGCCTTCTTCTATACCCAAGAAAAAGAAAACTTTAAAGGAGCCCTTAGCAACATAGCAGGCTCAGTCTGTGCCTCTTCCTCTGGTAGTTGACTCTACTGTGGCCATTATTATTAATTCAGACCATTCTTTTTGCTCTGTTGATTCCCCCAGTGCAGCATCTTCATCCATCAGGGATCAGCTTCACCCTCTGTAGCTGTTCAGGGATCAGCCACATCCCCTCTGTGTCTGTTCATGGATCAGTTGCACTTGCAGGCATGGGAGAGACGCTGTTTTTAGTCTCGGAAGAGGGAGCAGAGAATACTTCAGTGTGTAGCTTTTTTTTACAAAACGCTTCTAACAAGCAGATGTACAGAAAAAGGTGGCAGGAATATTCAAAGTAGGAAGGAGCATTCCAGTCTCATAATGCAGATTATTTATTGCAGCATACTCCCCCACCAACCATGACATTCCTTTAAACTTGTCCCAGAACCTGAGTTTTCATCTTCCTTTTGGCAACAGATTGTTTCAGACAAGTGGGTTCTTGGAGTTTTCAGGAGGGCTACAGATGACCATGGGAAAGCCTCCCTACTTTTCAGCGGATTCCCCTTCAATCTCCAAATCAGACTCGCCTGTTTCCCCTAAATGCTTTCTGTGGGTGTACAAGAACTAGTTTCCTCATATCCATGGGGAAAAGGTTGTTATTCAAGAAGTTTTCTGGTGCCAAGGAAGTATCTCTCTTGGAGACCAGTTCTTGACTAGTCCTTTTTCCGCTTGCCTGTAAAAGTTCCAAAGTTCAAAATATTGATTTTACAATATTCCTTTCCTTCTTTCAGTTTTTTGGTAGTGCTAAACGTGAAGGATGTTTATTATCATATTCCTATGTCTAGCTTTCATTATCAGTTCTCTGCTTTACCTTTTGGTTGTCTGCTGTTCCAAGTATGTTTACCAAGTGTCTAGCTCCTGTAATACCTGTTTGTAGACTGTAGGGTATTGTTATTGTTTTCCTTGTTTAGACAAGTTACTTATTTTCGCAGTCTTTCTCAAAGTGTCAGGAGTCTCTTATGTGGGTAAGAAATCTCCTCCCCAGTCTAGGATTTCAAGTCAGCATTCAAAAATCCTGTTTGACTACTAACAAGATAATGCTTCTAGGGTGCATTCTAGGGCGCTTTCATGCTGAAGACATTACCTCCTTGGGAAAAAGTAGACTTGCATCTAAATTTGTTCTGTACTTTTCCAGTCATTCTCTTACTTATGCAAAAGCATATCCTAGGATTTTAGGGTTCATGGCTTCAGTGATTCTCATGATTCCCTTTGCCAGGTTACGTTATGAGAAACATGTACTGGATTATTGAAACAGTATAATTCCAACTTCTTCACTCCCTGATGCTTCAGTTCCAGTGCTGGGCTTTGTGAAGTGAGTTGCTTTGGTGGAGAAACCAGATATAATTAAATCTAGGTATCCCCTTTTTACTAACCACTCCTACACAACCTGTAACAACAGATGCATCAGTTTGCCTGAGGAGTGGTGTCTGTGAGTATGAAAAGTACAAGGTCTGTGGAACAAATGAAACAGGCCAAAGCGCATCACTGTGAAAGAGGTGCTAGCTGTTACTCATGTCTAGTCTCTCCATCATCTGTGTCTCCATATAATCTTCTAGTAAACCCAGGCAGTGATGTAGTACATAAGTAAGGGACTATCTGATATTACTGTCTGTGCAGGCTGGTGGTGATAGTTTGGGAGGCAGCAATTCAACACACTTTAACCCTCCTAGGTTCTAGCAATTCCATCAGAGCTAAGTGTTGTGACAGAAAAGCTGTGCAAGACCAGGACAGGCCTCCATGAATGGAAGATGAAAGAGGAGGCCCTCCAGGAATTGGTCCTGGTGGGGGAACTTTTCAAGTAGATTTTGAAACGAACAACTAAAGAAATTCTGCACCAAGATTCCTTGCTAACAAGCCTGGAAAGTGGATGTTTTTTCATTCCCTTGGATGGGAATGTTCCTATATGCATCCCACCCTCTCTACTGATATCCAGGGTCATTTGGAGGATCATTATGGTGTCTTCCTTCTGTCCCAGTCAACAGTGGGTTCTTCCTTTGTATGGAATTGGTCAATGGCAGTTGTCACAAGCTTCCTCATCGAATGATGCTAGTCACACAAAGCTATAGCTGGCTGCCTGGATGATTCCGTGTTGATACCTTTTGGGTCCTTTTTTTCTGAGGATGTACAGTAGGTGTTAATGGAGGCAAAGAAACCTGCTACTAGAAAATCATATATTGATAAATAGAAAAGATTTACTAGTTGGTGGTGCACTGAGAACCAGAGCCCATTCAGGGATGTTCTTCATATGTCACTGTTGCAGTCATCACACTTGAGTTTATCTGCCTGCAGGTAGCCCTCAGTCGGCCCGAATACCAGAGACTTAGTATTTCTGCTTCAGTTGCTGTCAGGTCATTAGGGGTATAAAAACAGGCAGCCGACGCCATTACATCAGTCTTTCTTGCCGAGGAGCCCGAAGCAGAAGCAGTTCGCATGAGTGCCGGTTAGCCACTACCTGAGTTTTTGTTTCCAAATTCAATCTTCCTGAGGTCTTCTAAAGCTAAATACCCCGTTGGGGATCCTTTTTTCTTGCTCTAACCGATGTCAGAAAAAGTTAACAATTGTCTTTCCTGTGGAAAGCAAATACCACACAGAGATTTTCATTCTTACTGCGTCACCTGTTTAGGCCGAGACCACGACATACCTCGCTGTCGGTTTTATGCCTTGTTCAACGCCCAAACTATTTGTTGTTGGGCCCTTAGTGTCGCTAAATACTTTCGTTTTCTATCTCCGTATTTCGAAATGGCTTCTGTAAGCCAACTGACTACCAATCTTCCGAAAAAATGTAAGGATAAAGACAGAGACAGACTCCACAGGTCCAAAACTGCCGACGATGCTTCCATTAAGCTAGTCACCAGTTCCCCGATATTCAGTGAGGTGCTTTCGCAGCTCCTGATGCCCACTTCAGTGGATTCGCATGCCTCTTCTGAGACCCGTTTGGATTCTGGTATGCCGCAAGACTCTTCTTCGACTGTAGAATCTGCGGCTACTGAGCAAGCACCGACTTCTGAGGAAGTTGTTCGCACTACTGATATTCGACACAGACAACTTCTTTGGCATCTTCAGTTCTGTCTAAAACTACCAAGTTTCTAAGGCCAAGAGTAAGAGCTACGCCTAAAAAAACGATGACCCAAACTCAAGCACCTGCTTCCTTGCCATAACATCAAATGCTTAAAATGGCAGAAGATCTTATTATGCTGATTAGGGGAAGCCAGCCTTGCCCTGCTAAGAGGAACCGAGACCTGTCCCCAGCAGCTTTAACAGACCAAGAGTCTGAAAGCTCTGAGGTATCTGATTATGAAGATATGCCTTTATCTGCTTATGAGGATTCAGATGCAGAGGATTCCATTCCCTCTGCTTCTTCTTCATAGGATTTTTCTTTTGGTGAAACCTTACATACTTTAAGAGAGCATTTCCACTGTGAAGGCCAAGATAATCCTCAGTCCAAAAAGAGACTCAGAGAATTTCTAGATTTGCCACAACATAGTCCTTTAGCAATACCCCCAGTCCGGGATGTTGTGGATGATGTCTTTATGGAATCCAGTCTAACTCCTGATACTTTACCCCCCGCTCCTAAGAAACCAGACCGGTACTAAAGGGTCCCTGACTCTCACAAATTCCTTTTCAAAAATCCTACTGCTGACCCAGAGGTCATCTGTCAGGGGCCTAAAGGTATCAAAGCAACTACAGTTAAGAATCCAACCCCTTCGGACAGGGATTCCAGAGCTTTAGACAGATGGGGTAAGAAAGTATACACCTCTGCAACTTTCACCATTAGGGCTTTGAATTGCCAGTTTCACATGCTGAAGTACCAACAACATACTATGGAACTTATTAAGCAGAAATTAGCTACCTTTACAGACTGTGCAGAAAGTAAAGAATTACAAGAGCTTATGAATTCTGCAAGCCAAGTCAGCAAACATACTTTGCAATTTGGCTTTGACGCCCTAGACACATCTTACAGGGCAGCAGTTACTGCTTCTGTACTGAGAAGGAATGCATGGCTTAAGGAGCAGACCTTGCCAGATCATATCAAATCAAAATTACTAGATGCTCCTTTGGACAAAGACAGTCTGTTTGGCACCAAAGCAGAAGAGGTTCTTAAAAAGATGGAAGAAAAAGCTAAATCTATGCAGACAGTCAAAGATTTCTTGCAAGTACAGCCTCCTAGATTCAGTAGACATTGCCCCTCAAACAGTGGTCCTTTCCAGCCCCCTCAAGGCCATCTCAAACTAGACCCAGGGGAAACAGAGCCCCCCCCAGACTACAGTTTCAGGGTATGCAGAGATCTAAGCACTGGAGTGTTTCCACTTCAAAAACAGGGAGTGCTAAGCATCCCCCCTGCGGAAAGAATTCACAATGACTTCTCAACGCCACTCCCCACCTCTGCCCAACTGTTCATGACCCTAGGAGGAAAACTTGCCCATCATGCAAAAAACTGGACTTCCATCACCAAAGACTGATGGGTCCTTAGCATTGTATCCTAGGGCTACAAATTGTACTTCCACTCACTGCCAACCCCAAAAGGGTACCCAGACCTTCCTCCACAAGGTAACTTCTCTTATTTTGATTATCTGCATCTTATCTTTGATTATTTCTTTTGTTTTTACACTACGTTCTTTGCCCTGGATGCACAACATGAAATGACAGCATTGCAAGAGCAAATTTATGCTTCACTGTAGATATTATTATGGCTGTTTTGCCTGGGTTCCTGCCACTAAATCATAGTCCAAATACCAGACTTCAGAGTCCCAGTTCTGGAACATCACAAGTAAAAATTTCAACTATGACAGAATGTTTGAAATGCCACAGAAATACAGATGTTCATCATATTGATCACTTCTGTAGTAGTTTAGCTATATGGGTTATATCCTGCCAAGGATATAACAGCCGGACATCTTCCAAAGCTTCAGGGCACATTCCATGTGCCCAAAGTGTCTGTCAGCTTGAGCCGAGCTAACTAAAAGACAAGTTTGGGTGTGAAGCCCTTGTTAGCTTTACTGCTGCCAAAGAGTATGCTTTCTGAAGCTTTCTAGGCTCAATGGTTAGCTTGTGCTTTCCTTTGCAAGGCAGATAATTTCCCTTATGGGAAAAACGTGCATTTGCTTGATTTGTTGGTGTATTACTTTCTCTTCAGGAAGGTTATTTTAAAGATAGAAGAGTTGTGTTATAATGATCTGCCTTAAGACTGTAACATACTTTTAAATGGAGCGCTTTTTTCCTTTGTTTAAAAAGGTAATTGAAAACATTTTTTCTATGAAGAAATTGTGTTTATTTTACTTCTGCTGGGCTGGCATAGTGTTTTAAAGTGATTTTTCTGTGTTTATCTGTCAAAAAAGTAATTTATGTGGACTGGCAGTGTTTACCAGCAGTTGCACTTCTCTTCTCTGAGAAAGAGGCACCATTATCCTCTTGACTGCAGAACAGACTACCAGTCTCATGGTCGGTCTTTCTGCTATCCAGAAAAAGAGAAAAAAATCAGCAAACAGCCTTTGCCACCACAGCAGGTTAGCCATTTGCCTTAGTTACAGGAGTGTGAGACTGCTGTGGCCATTAGCTGTACCTTGGACCACTCATCTTTTACCCCAAATCTCTCTGGTGTAGCACTTACAGTCACTGTGGACCAGGGTTAGCCATGTCCTCTGTGGCTTCTGGTGCTCCTGCAGTGGACAGGAGAGAGCCAGTCTTGTTGGACCTGGGAGAAGGAACAGGAGACTTTTTTTCTGCTGTGCCAGAATACTGTGGTCATTCCTGGAGAAGTTTCTGCTGCCTGTAGTATCACAGCCCTATTTTTCCTGTCAAAAAGAAACAGAAAACCAAGCTTGTATATTCTCCTACATTTTCTTTGGATAGGAGTAGTTTACTGGATCTGGTTCAAGGTTTACTTCTGGCTGTTGATCCTTCTTGTAAAGTAGTTTCTGGTAAAATAGATTCCTTTTTTCCTGAAGAGATTCAAGATTCTGAATCTGAACAGGAAGACATAGGGACTGTTAACAGGGTTTTTCCTGAGATTTCTGATTGAGACTCCGAGGAGTACTCAGTTTCTGATTCTGTGTGTGTGTGTGTGTGTGTGTGTGTGTGTGTGTGTGTGTGTGTGTGTGTGTGTGTGTGTGTGTGTAGGGGTGCTCTGTCTCTGAGACTATTGCTAGAATGTGTCAGTGTTTTCAATGGGAGAACACTGATGTTTCTCAGTCCCTCAGAAGATACTATGATTTGTTACAGAAGGATTTTCCAGAAACTACACCAATTACTCCTGTTCATTTTGCTTTACAGAATGTGTGTGTTACTGCTTGCAGTTTTACTGATAAGCAGCTGCCCTACAAAAAGAGATAGGATGTATAAAGTTCCTCAGTCTTAATTTTTTATACGCTATTCCCAAACCTGACCCAGCAGTTATAGCTTTAGGTTATCCCACTGATAACTCTTGGTTAATTTCAGTCTTATTCTTTCTGATAAGGATGTGAACTGTTGATAGGTATGGGGGGGTGTATATCCAACTTTAATTTTCAGAATTTTGTATTGCCAGGCTTCTATTTTAGACTTTGTTCTGACAAACTGAGGAAGTATGAGGAATGTTTTATTTACAGTTTCTTCTTGTGAGGAAAATCTGCTTTAAATAAAGTAGTTTATTCTATTAAATCCAAAATCCACAGAGAAGGCAAAACGACACCACTGCAAAAATAGCGTATATCAATTTATTATCCGCTTTCGTAAAAAACTCATCAGAATAATTATTCTGATGAGTTTTTTACGAAAGCGGATAATAAATTGATATACGCTATTTTTGCAGTGGTGTCGTTTTGCCTTCTCTGTGGATTTTGGATTTACTTGTTTTGGACTGTTTTTTAGCTTATCTTCTTAGTTTATTCTATTGCTCAGGTCACTACTCATTGTTTTCAATATGTGTATGACTGTTAATACTTCTTCCCAGGGTATGCCCACCGGTAATGTTTTGAGGAGGTTTCTATGGCTGCATTCTCAAACCCTCCCAAGTGTTAAAAATGAGATTTTAAATTCTCCCTTGGATAGAGATTGTGTTCGGCCCTTCTGCTGCAGAGGTGTCTAGAAAGTATGATGAAAGGGGCAAGGTGATCCAGGGAATCTCTAAGATTTTTCAACTGTCGTTTTCCAAATTTCCAAGGGATTTTTTGTGTCCTTATCCAATTTTGACAAAATAGAGTAAACAGTCTCAATAAACTACAAGTAAACAGATGTTAAAGAAGAAATAGTAAGGGTGTTACAAAAAGAAGTTTTGAACCTCTTAAAACCAAGGACAATACAAAAAGTCTGAGTGACTGTTCAAGACACTTTATGAATCCCTCCCACCCTGCACTTTTTTCTTCCGGAAAGTCTGAATCTCCATTTTGGTCTTTGGCAACAGATAGTTTCAGACAAATAGGTTCTGAAAATCATTCATCAAGGTTACATTTGGCAGTGGGAGGAAATCCCTTCTTTCCGGGTGGTCATTCCTCATCTTCCAGATCAGACTCTCTTGTTTCCGCCGGTTCTTCATCACATGATGCCCCAAGGAATGATAAAACCAGCTCCTCCTCCACATGTGGAGTAGGGTTTTTTAATTCAAGCATGTTCCTAATGTCAAAGGAAGTAAATTCTTGGAGACTAGTTCTGGATCTTTTTTCCTAAACCTGTTTGCAATAGTGCCTTTATTGAAAATGATGTCACTTCACAAACTGTTACCTCTTCTTCATTTTTCAAGTTTCCTGGCAGCACTAAACTTAAAAGATGCTTATCACATCCCTTTTCATCCCATCCAGACTTCAGTTGTTTCTTAGATGTTCTTCATCTCACATTGCTGCAGTCCTTACATATGGGTAGTCCGCTGTCCTCGGTCGGCCCGAATACCAAAGTATTAGGCTGACGTCGGTCATGGGCGCTCAGATCTGACATCAGAGCGTCAGGGTATTAAAGCGCATGACCGACGTCATATCCTCAGTCTTTTTGCCGCGTGGTCCGATGCAGAAGCAGCGTTTGCAAGTGCCATTCGGCGTTCTGAAATTTTCGTATTCTGAGTTTCAGACCGAAACCAAGTTGGGCTAAGTACCCCGTTGGGGAATATTTTTGTTTTTTCTTGCCTCAGTTAATTCCGGATGTCAGAAAAAGTGAATAATTGTATTTCTTGTGGGAAACAGATACCGCATAGGGATTACCACTCTTTTTGTATTCCTTGTTTGGGACCTGAGCACGACGTAGTCGGGTGTCGCTTTTGTGCTAGGTTTAATAAGCGCACCATTAAATGTAGGTTAGATTGCGCTAGGCTGGTCTTCGGTAAGCGGTGTAATTATAATATGCCGTCGGATCCTCCGACGCCCGCTACCGGGAAGAAGCGCAAAGACAAATCTTTAAAGTCCAGGCAGGATGAGTCGTCCGTTCCGGACGCCGGTTCTTTAGAAACTACGGTGGAATCTGTGGATCCGGCCGAGGTTTCAGTTGAGTCTCAGGGGGAGGCTTTAATTTTGCAAGATGTGGCCTCTCAGGAGTCAGGTCAGGCTGAGGGGGCCTCTCAAGTTGCTGTTCTCCCTTCCTTGCCTAAGGTGGTTAGGCCTTCTCCTTCTATCTCTAAGGCTCCTTCCAAAGGCAGGCCTGGTTTGCCTTCCACGGGTGTCAGTCCTAGTTCTGCAGGTTCTGTGCCTAAAAAACATATGCTTAAAATGGCAGAAGATTTAATTTCTTTAATCAGAGGTTCTATGCCCCCTCCTGATAAGAGGCCTAGGGTAGAGCCAGAGGTGGAAAGTTTGGAGCAGGCTTCAGATTACTCAGAGTCTTCGGCTGAAGACATTCAGGATTTTCCTCCTTATTCTGATTCTGACGCAGAGGATTCCACTCCTTCTGCTTCTCCTCCAGAGGATTTTTCTTTTTCAGAAACCCTGCATTCTATGAGGGAGCATTTTAAATGGGAAGGTCAGGATTTCTCAGATTCCCGTAAGAGGCTTAGGGAATTTTTGTTTTTACCACAACATAGGCCCTTGGCTATACCTCCTGTTTTGGATGTTGTTCAGGACGTTTTCTCCGAGGCTTCCCTTAATCCAGACTCTCTGCCTCCTGTGCCAGTTAAGCCAGACAGGTATTATAGGGTACCTGAGGCTCATAAATATCTGTATAAGAGTCCAAGGGCTGACCCAGAAACTATTAGCCAGGGACCTAAGGGTGTCAGGGCTTCTGTTGTAAAGAATCCAGTTCCTATGGATAAAGATGCTAGAGCTTTGGATAGATGGGGTAAGAAAGTGTATACCTCTTCCACTTTAGCAATGAGGGCTTTGAATTGCCAGTTTCATATGTTGAAGTATCAGAATTTTCTCCTTACTCAACTAAAATCTAAAGTGGATGCTTTGGCAGAGGGCATAGAGTGTAAAGAATTACAGGATTTGGTACATGCTTCTGAACAGGTGGGTAAGCATTCTTTGCAGTGTGGTTTCGATGCTTTACAGGCTTCTTCCAGGGTGGCTGCCACTGGTTCAGTTATTCAGGCACGCCTGGCTTAAGGATCAGAATTTGTCAGATCATGTTAAAACTAGAATTTTGGATGCTCCTTTACAGTCTGAAGTTTTATTTGGTTCTCCTGTGGAGTCTGTATTGAAGAAAATGGAAGACAAGGCTAAGTTTATGCAGACTGTTAAAGATTTTTTGCAGGTGCAGCCTCCTAAGTTTAGCAGGAATTGGCCTACTAAGGGATGGGCTTATCCTTCTTCTGATTCACAGTCTAGGGGTAGATCTAGACGTGGTAGGGGCAGAGCTCAGAGTACTTTCAGGCCTAGAACATGGAGTTCACCTGCACAATCTACAGGTGAGGGCAGGGGCCAGTCCTTTCGTAAACAGGCCCAATGACCTGCATTTTCAGCTGCCAGATTCTGCCTGTCTGGCAGCTCCTTTGGGAGGAAAGTTGGCACTCTTCAAGCAAAACTGGCTTTTAGTCACCCAGGACAAATGGGTGTTGGACATTATAAACCGAGGCTACAAGTTTTATTTCCATACATTGCCTCCTTTCAAAGGCATGCCAGACGTTCCTCCTCAGCAAAGGGTAGAGGCTCACAAGCAGATTGCTTTACTTCTTCAAATGGGGGCTATACAGCAGGTCCCTCTGTCAGAAGTGGGCCTAGGATTTTATTCTCGCCTGTTTCTAGTACCAAAGAAAGGAAACACTTGGAGGCCGATTTTGGATTTATCTATCCTCAACACATACCTGGACATTCCAAAATTCAAAATGTTGACGTTGCAACAACTTCTACCTCTGTTGGGCAAAGATCACTGGATGGTAACTCTAGATCTCAAAGAGGCTTATCTTCATATTCCTATCAGGCCCAGTTGCAGGAGGTACCTGCGTTTTCGGGCTGGGACTTTACATTATCAGTTCTCTGCATTGCCCTTTGGCTTATCTACTGCGCCCAGGGTGTTCACAAAGGTTCTGGCTCCAGTGATAGCCTTCTTCCGGTTAAGAGGAATACAAATTTATCCTTATTTGGACGATTGCCTGATTCTTGCTCAAGACAAGGACGAACTTCTTCATCATCTACAGTATGTGATGGCAGTGTTAAGGTGCCTAGGGTATTCTCTGAACGAAACAAAGTCCAGTCTAGTACCCTCTCAGGAAATGTGCTTTCTGGGTGTGAGACTGAATACAGCTTCCCAGATGGCTTTTTTGACCCTGGACAAGCAAAAGAACCTTACTCTTTACTTCCATCAATTGTCTCTACGGTCCAGGCTGACTGCAAGGACAGTCCTTCAAGCCTTGGGGTTCATGGCATCTTGTATTCTGGTGCTTCCCAATGCCAAACTGCATATGAGGAAGCTACAATGGTATCTCAAAAATGTATGGACACAACACTGCCAAGATCTGGACACTGTCATTCAAATAATACCTTGCATTCAAAAGGAATTTTTGTGGTGGGCTCAGGAATGTCACCTAAACAAGGGACTCTCTGTGACCCGACCAGAGGCGAGTCAGATTTTAACGACAGATGCCTCGGACAAGGCTTGGGGAGCACACCTCAATGGAAAATGGGTGCAAGACACGTGGCCTGCCAGACTTCAACATTTACATATCAACTTGAAGGAGATGTTAGCAGTCCAATTTGCATTGATGGCTTTCAAGGATTTACTTCACCCAGGGCAAGTGTTGATTCAAACAGACAACACAACTGTCATGTGGTACATCAACAAGCAAGGGGGAACCCATTCTTACCCTCTTTGCAGGCAAGCAATGATTTTGTGGGAGACTGCTCTCAGTTTACACCTCAATCTTCAGGCAAGGTTTTTACCAGGAGCACAGAACTCCTTAGCAGATGTTTTGAGCAGACAGATAGTGGATCCCCACGAGTGGAAATTGGATCCTCATGTATTTCGAAGATTGACAGTGATATGGGGAACTCCAGACATAGATCTGTTTGCTTCTCCATTAAATTTCCAGTTGACAAAGTTTTGCACAAAAATGTTTCATCCCACAGCCTGGAAAGTGGATGCTCTATCATTCAGTTGGAGCAATCTTCACGTCTATGCCTTTCCACCTCTGCCTCTCCTCCCCAAGGTACTCTTGAAGGTCAGACAAGACAAGCCCTCCATGATTCTAATAGCTCCAGATTGGCCTCGACAGCACTGGTACCCTCTGCTGCGGAGTTTAGTACGGGAGCCTCCATGGCCTTTGCCTTCGATTCCGCACCTTTTGTCACAGGAGGGCAATCATTTCCTCAATGTCAGGATTCAGTCCCTGCATCTAACAGCCTGGCATATTCTGTTCTAGAACCAGGAGGGTCGCAGCTTCCACAACAAGTTTTGAATGTTATTTTGGAGGCCAGAAGGCCTAGTACAAGGAAAGTTTATGCTGATAAATGGAGGAGATTTTAATTTGGAGCAAAGCAAAGGGCTTTGATGTTTCCAGGCCTGATTTAAGTGTTTCTCTTCAATATCTTACAGAATTATTAGACAAGGATTTGTCTTTCTCCTCTATAAAAGTTCATGCTGCAGCCATTTCTGCTCACTATGACTGTGACCCTCCACTATTCTCTCATCCTTTGCTTAAGCAATTTCTTAGAGGGGCAAAGAACATAAGACCCCCACGTAGAGCTCCTACTCCTGCCTGGGATCTCAATTTTGTGTTGGAGAAACTTACTTTACCTCCTTTGAACCTGCAGCTACTACTGAGTTAAAGTTTTTGTCTTGGAAGACTGCTTTTTTGTTGGCCATTACGTCTGCTAGAAGGGTTTCTGAATTACAGGCTCTTATGGCAGTTGAACCCTTCCTAATTTTTCATAAGGATAGGGTATCTCTGCGTACTAATCCTACTTTTATGCCTAAAGTGGTTTCAAATGTGGCCTTGAACCAATCAATTCATTTGCCTACTTTTTATGCAGATCCCCAAAATAAAGGGGAGAAAATTTTGCACACTTTGGATATTCACAGGCAGTTGCGTTATTATTTGAGCAGGACTAAAGGGTTCAGACAGTTTCAGCAGTTGTTTGTTTCTTTTGCTTTGGGTTCTCAGGGGAAACCTGTTTCAAAACAAACTATTTCTAAGTGGATTGGCTTTTGTATTGCTTTTTGTTATTCTCATCATGGTAAGGAGATTCCTGCTGGAATCAGACCTCACTCCACTAGGGCTACTGCCACTTCTACAGCTTTTTTAAGGGGAGTAGCTACTAAAGATATTTTGGAAGCAGCTACTTGGAGTTCAGTGCATACTTTTTCTAAACATTACCACCTTCCTCTTTATTCCAAATCTAGAGCTGGATTTGCCACTGCAATCTTACAGGGCATTATGGCATCTCCCAATGCTTTATGATTTTGCCAGCCTCCCTTTACCTCTGCTTTGGGATTCTACCCATATGTAAGGACTGCAGCAATGTGAGATGAAGAACATAGTACAGTTTTGTACCTACCATAAATGTAGATGTTCGAAGATCCACATTGCTGCAGTCCAATTTACCCTCCCTCCTTCCCCTCTGTAGTTTGGAATGGTTGTATGGTTTGGGTGGTAGCTGTTATTCGTATGTGTCTTTTGGGAAGTATTCTATTTTTGGCTATGGCCTTTCTTTTTAGGGCCTTCTGACATCTGGGGCAAGAAAAGACTGAGGATATGACGTCGGTCATGCGCTTTAATACCCTGACGCTCTGATGTCAGATCTGAGCGCCCATGACCGACGTCAGCCTAATACTTTGGTATTCGGGCCGACCGAGGACAGCAGACTACCCATATGTAAGGACTGCAGCAATGTGGATCTTCGAACATCTACATTTATGGTAGGTACAAAACTGTACTTTTTGGTGTCTGGATCGCATTATCAGTTCTCTGCTTTACCCTTTGGACTATCCAACTATAGCTCATTGCAGGCTACATGGTATCCACTTTTTCCCCATATTTAGATGACTTGCTTATCTTTGCAGAGTCTTTTTCTATACGTCAGGAATCTATCTCGTAATCTCGTATATGACCGATTTCTTATGCAAGCTGGGTTTCTTAGAGAGAATTCATGTCTATCTCGACTCTTCCCCACAAGATTGTGCTCCTTTGCTTCTGGTGGGATGTCAGCTAGACACCTCAGTTCAAAGAGTTTTTTTTCTGTAGGAAGAGGAAGAACAGATCATTATCTAGATCTATTTGTAAGGTTTACCACTTGGATTTGGGTCACTGTGAGGGAATATCTCTGAATTTTGGGTCCCATAGCATCTGTGATTCTCATAATATCCCCTGCTAAGACTCCACATAAGAAAGATACAATTGCGTTTGAAATATTTGGTCCAACATCAACATCCCTTATCTTTTCATATCCTTTTCCTGGGGTTTGTCAGAAGAAAAATCTTTTGGTGGCGACAGCAAATATATTTAAATCTATGTCTCCAATTCTCCTTCCCTGCTGCAAAGCATTCAGTCACCACAGATGATTTGGACTTTGCTTGGGAAGCAGTTTCAGGAGGGATAAAAGTGTAGGGGGTGTGGAACACCAAGGACAGACATAAGCTCATAAATATTAAAGATATGCTTTCCCTGAGCAAGGTATGCAAGTCTCTGAACCATCTTTGGTCCCTGACTCCTCTTCAAGTGATAACAGACAATACCACAGTCATGTGGAACATCAACAAGCAAGGGAGTAACAGGATGTACCCCTTTTGCAGATTAACCATATTAGCTTGGGATATAACTTCACAGCACAGTCTCTCTCTACAGGCCTCCTACATTCTGTCAGAGCAAAATTGTGTGGCAGACCAGTAGAGCAGGACCAAGGCAGACCCTCATGAATGGAAACTAGATAAGGGTATGTTCCAAGATTTCATCCATCTCTGTGGAGTTCCTCATTTAGACCTCTTTGCCTTCTGTCTGATCAATCAACTGACAAGATTGTCTTCTATGACTCCATGCAAGAAGGCAAATGCTTTTTTTCCCTTGGACAGGAGTACTCCTGTATGCTTTTCCACCCTTTCCACTAATATCCAGGGTACTTCTAAAGTTTCAGAAAGAATCCTGTAAGATCATTGCAGTTATTCCCTCCTAGACCAGGCAACCGTGGATGATGTTCTTCGTGTTTCACTGTTGCAGTCATTACATTTGGGTAATCTGCTGCAGGTTGCCCTCAGTCAGCCTGATTAACAAAGTCTTGGGTCCTGCGTTGGTTGCTGTCATTTCTTCCATGGCGTCAGGTCTTCAGGGGTATAAAACATGCAGCCGACACCATTACATCAGTCTTTCTTGCCGCGCGGTGCCCGAACCAGAAGCAGTTCGCAAGTGCCGTCGGCCAACTCCTGAAATTTTCGTTTTCGAGTTTCAGAACCGAAGTCTTCAACTAAAAAGCTAAGTACCCCGTTGTGGAAACTTTTTCTTGCTCCTTACTGATGTCAGTAAAAGTTAATAATTGCATTACTTGTGGGAAGCAAATACCTCATAAGGATTTTCATTTGTACTGTATTCCTTGCCTAGGCCCTGACCACAACATACCTTGCTGTCGATTTTGTGCTAAATTTAATAAATGAACTATTAAACATCGGTATATTTTTGCCTCTAAATATTTTGGCTCACGCTTTAATTATCCAGAAATGCTGTCGGTTAGCAATCCGACTACCGGAATATTTAAAAAACGCAAAGAAAAAGACAGAGACAGGCCATTGAGGTCCAAAACTGATGACAACGCTTTTCCTATGCCAGTTGCCAGTTCGCCAGTACTCAGTGAGGGGCCTTCACAGCCTCTGATACCCACTACTTCTGATTCGCAGGCCTCTACTGAGACCCATTCGGAGTCCAGTATGCTGTGAGATGCTTCAATTATGGAACCCGCGGATGTCTCTACCTTAGATCGGTCCGGAGCCGCTGTGCAGGCACCGGCTTCTGAGGGTGTTTTCAGGCCTACAGATTTATATATTAGACCGACGCCATCTTCAAAACTAAGGCCAAAATCTAAATCTGTGTCTAAAAAACCGACGCCTGGGCCACATGTGCAGGCCCCTATGCCTAAAAAACAAATGATCAAAATGGCTGAAGATTTAATTACTCTGATCAGGAGTAGCCAACCCCCCCCCCCCCCCCCCCTTCTAAGAGGCTTAGGCAAGACATTGATTATGAATCTTCTGAACAGGATTCTATTTCTTCTGACTCTTCTAATGAACAGGATTTGTCTATACCCACTTATGAGGACTCTGATGCAGAAGATTCCATTCCTTCTGCTTCTCCCCCCTGAGGATTTTTCTTTTGGGGAAACTTTACATACCTTAAGGGAACATTTCCACTGGGAAAGTCAGGATTTCTCTGAATCTAAAAAGAGACTTAGGGATTTTCTTCTTCTTCCTCAGCATAGGCCTTTGGCTATACCTCCTGTTCTAGACATTGCTGATGATGTTTTTTCAGAATCTAGTATGGCTCCTGATTCTCTGCCTCTGGCTCCTTGTAAGCCAGACAGATACTACAGGGTTGCTGACTCCCAGAAATTCCTTTTCAAAAATCCTATTGCAGATCCTGAAACCATTTCTCAGGGTCCCAAGGGCATTAAGGCCTCTGCTGCTAAAAATCCTACCCCTTCTAATAGAGATTCCAGGGCGCTGGATAGATGGGGTAAGAAGGTTTACACTTCTGCAACCTTGGCAATTAGGGCTTTAAACTGTCAATTTCATATGCTTAAATATCAACAGCATATCATGGGACTGCTTAAACAGAAAATGATGTTAATTTCTGACTGTGTGGAAAATAAAGATTTGCAGGATTTATTGCATTCAGCTGAACAAGTTGGAAAGCATACTTTGCAGTGTGGTTTTGAGTCTTTGGAGGCCTCTTGCAGGGCTGTTGTAACTGGATCTGTGCTAAGAAGGCATGCTTGGCTCACAGAACAAACTCTGCCTGATCATGTTAAAGCAAAATTGTTGGATGCTCCTTTGCAACAGGACCGCATCTTTGGTAATAAGGCTGAAGAAGTTTTAAAAAAGATTGCAGATAAAGCTAAATCTATGCAAACTGTGAACGATTTCTTACAAGTGCAACCTCCAAGATTTAGTAGGCACTGGCCTACTAAGAACTGGTCCTTTCTAGTTCCTTCGAGAGCCACTTAAGTCAAACCCAGACCTTCCAAAGATTCCAGGCTTCATTCACAAGGGACTTTTAGAACAAAACAATGGGGTGCCACCTCCTCCAAATCTGGAAACAATAAGGCACCTCCCTATGGTAAACAGTCTCAATGACTTCCCTTTACACTTACCAAGCACTTAACTTTTAGCCTCCCCTTTGGGGGGAAACCTGGCACTTCATGCAAGAAACTGGCAACTTATAACCCAGGACAAATGGGTTTTAAATATAGTATCCCAGGGATCAAATTTCATTTCCACATGTTGCCAATCCCAAACGGATGGCCAGACCTGCCCCCAAATCAGTAAGCAGAGGCCCAGAAACAAGTACTGTCCCTCATGAACATGAGGGCTATTCAACCAGTACCAGAAGAGGAAAAGGGGCAAGGTTTCTATTCAAAACTTTTCCTGGTACCCAGAAAAGACAAATCATGACGGCCAATTCTTGACTTATCTACTCTAAACACATTTCTGGACATTCCAAAATTCAAGATGCTGACTCTTCAACAGTTACTTCCTATGTTAGGTAAAGATGCCTGGTTGGTAACTCTAGACTTAAAAGAGGCTTACCTGCATATCCCAATCAGGGAATTTTGCAGAAGATACCTCCGCTTCAAAGCAGGCTACTTGCATTACCAGTTCTCTGCACTGCCTTTTGGCTTATCTACTGCGCCCAGGGTCTTCACAAAGTGCCTGGCTCCAGTAATTGCATTTTGCAGACAAAGCAATATTCAAATATACCCATACCTGGACGATTGTCTAATTCAGGCAGAAAACAGGGACATTCTTCTCAAACATCTGGCATTTGTAAAAAGGGTTCTAACTTGTCTAGGGTACACCATAAACAAAAAGAAATCACAACTGGTAACCTCTCAAAAATTACATTCCTGGGTGCAAGCTTGAATACAACTGCCCAGATGGCTTACCTTATGCCAGAAAAGCAAATTCATTTGGTAACTTACTTCAGACAGGTGGCCACAAAAACCCTGCTATCTGCAAGACAAATTCTGCAGGCCTTGGGGTTCATGACCTCCTGCTTTCTTCTAATTCTATATGCAAGACTGCATATGAGGAAACTTCAGTGGTACTTAAAACGTTTATGGAGTCAACATTGTCACAGCCTGGAAACAATGATTCCTATCATACCTTGCCTGCAACTAGAGTTCCTATGGTGGGCAGAGGCCTGCCACCAAAACAAGGGACTGCCATTCACTCCACCCCCTGCCACCCAAACCCTAACTACAGATGCATCAGACTATGCTTGGGGGGCTCATTTGGCAGGGAAGTGCATTCAGGGCAACTGGAGCCCAAATCAAATGCACCTTCATATCAATCAAAAAGAGATGCTAGCTGTACAGAATGCAATGACAGCCTTCAAGGACTACCTTCATCTAGGACAATTAATGATAAAGACAGGCAACACCACAGTTATGTGGTACATAAACAAGCAGGGGGGTACACACTCCTACCTCCTTTGCAGACTAGCCATGGCATTGTGGAACACGGCCTTAACCTATCAAATACAACTACAAGCTCAATTCCTGCCAGGAAAGCTGAATACTCTGGCAGACGAACTAAGCAGAAATCTCATGGACCCACGCGAATGGAAACTGGAACCATGGATTTTCAATATGTTGACATGCAAATGGGGGAGTCCAGACATAGATCTTTTTGCCTCACCCCAGAACTATCAGTTGGACAAATTCTGCACAAGAACTCATCACAAAAGAGCCTGGAAAGTGGATGCTCTATCATTCAGCTGGAGAAACCTTTCAGTCTCTGCTTTTCCCCCTCTGCCTCTGCTCTCCAAAGTTCTACTAAAAGTCAAACAGGGCAAACCAAAAATGATTTTGATTGCTCCAGAATGGCCTCGCCAACACTGGTACCCAGTCCTACGCAATGTGTCACACCTTCCACCGTGGCACCTGCCTCAGATGCCTTACTTACTGTCTCAGCAGAACAACCAAATTCTGCACACTCAGCTCCAAACTTTGAATCATGCAGCATGGCTAATCACCTAAATTCACCCTTAGCATCCCTCAGAAAACCTGTGATGGATGTCATTTTGGTGGCAAGAAGGCCTAGTACTAGAAAATCTTATGCTGACAATTGGAAAAGATTCTGTGCCTGGAATCAATCACAAGGGATAAGCACAGCAGTGCCCAATATTCCTCAGATTTTACAATACTTAACTGAGATGCTTCACAAGGGCCTGTCCTTTTCTTCCATAAAAATCCATGCCTCAGCCATTTAAGCTCATTACAACACAGAACCTCCCCTCTTCTCTCATCCTCTGTTAAAGCAGTATCTCAGAGGGGCCAAAAACATAAGACCACTCAGGAGAACTCCAACCCCTTCCTGGGACCTCAATTTTGTATTGAAAAAACTCACTCTCCCTCTTTTCGAGTCAGCTGCTACTTCAGACTTAAAATTTCTCTCCTGGAAAACAGCTTTCCTTTTAGCAGTCACTTCGGCTAGAAGGATTTCCGAATTACAGGCTCTTATGGCAGTGGAGCCTTTCATTATTTTTCATGCGGACAGGGTGTCTCTCAGGACTAATCCATCCTTTATTCCTAAGGTGGTATCCAGTGTGGCTCTGAATCAGACCATTAATTTGCCAACTTTCTTTCCCAATCCACAGAACAAGGGAGAGCGGATTCTGCATTCATTGGATGTACACAGACAACTTAGATTTTACTTAAACAGGACAAAATCTCTAAGAAAATATGAACAACTACTGGTGGAATTTGCTGCAGGGGCAGAGGGAAAGGCTTTTTCAAAGCAGACTATTTCCAAATGGATAAGCCATTGTATTAGTTTCTGCTATATGCACCATGGTAAAACTATCCCACAGGGGATCAGATCTCATTCCGCTGCATCTACTTCTACAGCGTTTCTAAAAGGTGTTCCTACCAGAGACATTCTAGAAGCTGCTACCTGGAGCTTAGTTCATACGTTCACCAAACATTACCATTTACCTTTCTTCTCTAAATCCAGAGCTGGCTTTGCCACTGCTGTCCTGCAGGGCCTTATAGCTGGTCCTAATGCTGTATAAATCCATCCTGCCAACCATAGCTTGGGGAATCTACCCAGATGTAATGACTGCAACAGTGAAACATGAAGAACATAGTACAGTTGTGTACACTTACCATGAATGTAGATGTTCGAGTATATTCACTGTTGCAGTCCTGGTTACCCTCCCTCTAACCCCCTGTTTTTCTCTTACTATACCTCTACTTTTATGCTTAAAAGCCTTTATGGTGTATTTGCTTTTGTTTGGAGGTATATATTTTTGTGTTTTTAATTACTTAAATACTTGGCTTCCCATTTAGGGGACACTTGACATCTCGGGCAAGAAAAACTGATGTAATGGCGTCAGCTGCATGTTTTATACCCCTGACGACCTGACGTCATGGAGGAAGTGACAGCAACTGATGCAGGACCCAAGACTTTGTTAATCAGGCCGATTGAGGGCAACCTGCCAGCAGATTACCCAAATTTAATGACTGCAATAGTGAGTACACTCAAACATCTACATTTATGGTAAGTGTACTCAACTGTACTTCCTTCATGTTTCACTTTTGCAGTCCTCACTTGTGGGATTTCCTGCTGTGGAATCCCTTGACCTGTCCAATTACCAGAGAAGAATCTCCTTCCACATATATCTGGTGGACTCCCTGACAGACGTCACTATGCTGTGGTATAAGGGGAGTCAGCCGGTGTCATGATCACAGTTCTTTTTTGCCATTGGAGCCCAAAACATAGATTCAGTCAGAGTGTTGGTTGATCTGCATGTCCCATTAGGGGAACTCTTTCTGCATTTTTTGACTAATGTCAGAGAAAACCAGTAATTGTCTCCATTGTGGTAAACAGATTCCACACCTAGACTTCCATTCTTTTTCTGTAACTTGCTTGGGCTCAGCCCGTGATGTTCCCAACTGTCATTTCTGCACCTGATTGAATTCTAGAACTATTTGACATTGGCAGTGATTTTAGCTAGGCACCTCAGCGAAGCATCAGGTAGGCGCGTGTTATAGTGTCCAGCAGTCACTCCAAGGCCGATTTACAGAAGCGTAAGTGAGAGAAAAATGTCCAAGGCTTAAAGTCTCTATCAATGTTCACTCGCTGTCAGACTGTCCTTCCAGGCTTATCACTGAAGGTGAGGCTCTTTTACAGCCCAGACCCATTTGGTGCCTGATATGTAGTCAGGTCCCTCAAAATCTGTTCAGGCCTTAGGACTCAGTTCGTTGATCTGGTCTGGCACTGCTCTGCAAGTCTCAACTTCTGACTGCAGCACAACTGACATTGAGTAGTGCCAGACCTTGACATGGACCATTCTTCCAAGGGAGACTGGCATCCGTGCTTCAGATGTAACCAGGCCTAACCCGACAGCTACTGCTAGGATAGTGGCTTCTTCTCAGCCTCAGCAAGACCTACCAGTTCCCACTCACAGGTTTATCAGAAGTACCTTGTGAGATTGGCAGAGGACCTTATGACTATTGGTAGAGGCAGGCAACCCCTTTTGAATTCCTACTAGGAAATAGAAAAAGGGATACCCTCCCAGAAGTCCTTTCTGATCCTTTTGAGTCAGCAGAGGATTCTGACTAGGAATATTCTGTTTTTGAAGAGGGCCCCTCCATAGCATCCTTTGAAGATTCAGACTCTGAAGAGAATCTGGTTTCCGCTTCCCCTCCTGAAGATTTATCTTTTGGGGAAACAGTGCACACTTCAGCGGAACATTTCCAGTGGAAGACCAGGATTGCCCTCAGTCAAGAAAAGGATAAGGGAATTTCTCAACCTCTCAGAATATAAACCCGTCACCGTCCCTCCTGTGTTGGAGGTTGAGGATGATGTCTTTCTGGACTCTTCCTTGAAACCAGACTCCCTTCCTCCTGCACCTAGGAAACCTGACAAATTTTATATGGTTCTGGATTCTGATAAGCATCTCTTTAAGAATCCTGCAGCTGACCCCCAGCCCCAAAAGAGCCTGAGCTAGCTTTTCCAGAAATCCTTTGCCCACAGATAAAGAAAGCAAGGCCCTAGATAGATTTGGCAAAAAAGTTTACACTTTTGTCATCTTATCTGTGAGGGCATTAAACTGCCAGTTCCACGTGATAAAATGCCAGAAAACTATACTGGATCAGATGAGACAGAAGCTTATAACTTTAGAGAACAAGGATCTCTCTAAGGAGTTCCTGTACCTTTACAATTCCAGCTCCCAGGTAGCAAAACATTCCCTCCACTGTAAGTATGATGCTATGGAAGCTGCCAGCAGGGCTGCAGCTCCAGGCTCTGTTATTAGGAGACGCGTATGGCTGAGGAAACAGTCCCTTCTATCAAACCTCTTGGATGCTCCCTTGGACAAGGAATTCCTCTTCTGAAAAATGGAAGACAAGGCCAAGTCTGTGCAGACTGTTAAAGATTTTCTGCAGTGCAGCCCTCAATTTGGTAGAAGCTGTTCTTCTAAGTTTTGGTCCATTTCCTCCCGAGTTAAGGCTAGGCAAAGGAAGCCATGTATGGAAATGATCCAGAGGCAGCACCAAGGACCCAAGCAATGACATTCAGAAGCCTCTAGGCCATGGAGTCCAGACCACAGGCTCCTGGCAGGGCCCATGATAGTCCCCCCCCCACCTCACAGACTTGGAGGAAGGCTAGCATTATTCTGGGGGAATTGGTCCCAGATAACTTCAGACCAGTTGGAACTAACCGTCATATCAAGTGGCTACAAGCAGCCCTTGAAGCCATCAGGCTTTCCAGACATTCCCTCAAACCAAAGGCCAAAGGCTGTTTAAAATAGAGATGCTGTGTGCCCAGGCCTCAGTAGAAACATTACCAGAACACCAAAAAGAAAGGGGTTTCTACTCAGGACTCTATTTAGTTCCCAGGAAGGAAGGCACATTGTGACCTTTACTGGACCAGTCTGCCCTTAACCAGTTCCTACAGGTTCCAAAATTCAAGATGTTTACCCTTCAGAAACTCTTGCCCATGATTTATCCGAAGGCCTGTATGGGTTACCCTAGATCTAAAGCACGCATATATGCATATTCCCATAGAGGAATCACACACAAGTTTTTTGTGCTTCAGAGCAGGTACCAGGTGCTGTCAATTTTGTGCTCTGACCTTTGGGTTGTCTATTACTCTTGAGGTCTTCACAAAATGCTTAGTTCCTCTAATTGGCTTCTGCAGAACAAATGGGGTGCAAATTTATTCCGATCTGGATGGTTGTCTTATCTAGGCTACAAGCTTAACAAAACTCAACTCAGACTTAATGTTCACCCAGAACCTCTGGGGTTCATCATGAATCATCAAAAATCCCCAGATGACCACACAACCAGAATTGTGTTCTTAGGGACCCTACTAGGTTCCACAGTCCAAAAGGTTTTCTCGGCACTGGACAAGGTCTCTTTTCTGACTTTGTACTTTCAAAAAATCATGGACAGGGATTTTCTCACAGCCAGAGAGTACCTCAGGGCTGTGGAGACATGGCAGCTTGCATCCTCATAATTCCCCTGGCCAAACTACACATAAGGAAATTCCAATGGTGCCTCAGGAATTCGTAGTGAAGATCAAACTGATTCCTTGCCCCAAGGAGGAATTTTCATGGTTGTCCATGGATTGTTCCCTCATCCTGGGTCTCCCCTTCAGATTCCCTTCCCAGGAGCAAACACTGACCACAGATGCCTCAGATGTAGCCTGGGGAGCACACTTCAACCACTTCCAGACTCAAGGGAAGTGGGACCACATGCTCAGAGACAAATGCATAAACTTAGAGGAACTTACGGCAGTCCAAAAAAGTCTTCTAGCCTTCAGAGAGAATTAGAAACCAGGGGTGCTAGTGTTGAAAACAGACAGTACCACAGTCACATAAACAAGCAGAGGAGAACTTACTCCTACCCTCCTTGTCACCTAGCAGTGGATGTTGGGAAACAGCACACTCCATGGGGTTACACCTTTTGGCACAATACCTGCCAGTTATGCACAACCAACTAGCAGATCACCTGAGCAGACATCTGTCAGACCCCCATGAGTGGCAGCTGCATTGGGAAACCTTTTGCAGCATAGCCAGTAAATGGGGGGAATCCCTCAAATAGACCTGTTTGCCACCATTGAGAATACTCAATTGAAAAGTTTTTGCTCCAGGGCAAAACAAATTCAGCCTGGCAGATAGATGCTTTCTCGTTCTCATTCTCACAGACGGGCCTCTTCATTTGTGCCTTCTCACCAATCCTTGTGCTCCCCTGGGTGCTCTTAAAGATAAGGGACGAGGGGCCAAGGGTGACACTTATTGCCCTAGACTGGCCCAGGCTGCACTTTTACCTACTGCTGCTTAGCTTAACCAGCACAAAATCATGGTAGCTGCCACAGAGATTAGATTTTCTGACACAGAACAAGGGAAACTTTGTGTACCCCAACTTGCGAACTTTCAAATTATCAGCATAGGGGATTCCGTAACATCTTGCAGGATCATATCTTGGACAAACAGGTTTAGGGCATCCTGAGAGGCCAGAAGGCCTAGAACCAGCAAATCTTATTTGGCTAAATGGAAGAGATTCTCCCTTTGGTGTGGGTAACATGCTCAGAATCCCATCTAGCCAAGATCACTGTCATCCTGTCTTATATGGCAAGTCTCTTTGACAGAGGCCTGTCTTATTCCTTCATAAAAATGCATGACTCTGCTATCTCCGCCCACATTCCTGCTCAACCCCCTATCTTTTCTCACCCTGTTACAAAGCAGTTTAGTAGGGGGGTTTTCCACATCAGGCCACCCATAAGGCCTCTGGCATCACCCTGTGACCTTCATTTTGTTCTGGAAAAACTTAGTCTTCCATCATTTGAACCAGCTGTCTCCACTGACTTAAAATTCTTGACATGGAAGACTGCCTTCTTTAGCTATCACATCTGCACTAGAAGGGTTTCTGAACTGCAGGCACTCATGGAACCTTTCCTCATCTTCCATCCAGGCAGTGTCTCTCTCAGGACTACCCCCTCTTTTATGTCCAAGGTAGTGACAGCCACCTCCTTAAATCAAGCCATACATTTGCCTATCTTCTTCCTCAAACCACAAAATATAGGGGGAAAGAATTTTTCATTCTGCGCATGTGCATAGGCAGCTCCATTACTGTCTTGACAGAATAAAGATTTTGAGAGAATCAGATCAGCTGTTTGTGGCCTTTGCAACCATTTTCCAGACAGACCATTTCTAAATGCATCTTTCACTGTATCTCCTTCTGTTACAGCAATCGAGCATGGTAAGAAGTCAGCTGATGCTGCCAGGACATACTCTGTTAGAGTAACTGCTGCCTCTACTGCTTTCCTAAAAGGGATACTTACCAAAGACATGCTGGAAGCTGCTACCTGGTCTTCAGTGCATACTTTTACCAAACTTTACCACCTGTCAGCCTTCTCCAAGCCCAGAGCAGGATTTGCCACTTCCATCTTGCAGGACATTTTTTCCTCGCCGTAATCCACCTTCCACCCTTCTTTTCAACTTTGGGAATCATCCCACAAGTCAGGACTGCAACAGTGAAACATGAAGAACATAGTACAGTTGTATATACTTACAATAAATGTAGATGTTCAAGTGTATTCACTGTTGCAGTATTCTTTCCCTCCCTCCTTCCAGAGTAGGCTTGAACAAGCTTCTTCTTTAGTCAAGGGGATCCACCTTTTGCTTCTCTCCCTGCTTAAATTCTCTGTCAAAGATGCTTGACTTGACTTCCATCTAGGAGCGCCCCTCCCTTCAGGGGGCAGGAAAAACTGAGATCATGACGTCGGCTGACTCTTCTTATACCCAAGTGCACTGACATTGGTCAGGGCATCTGCTGGCTGTAGGTGGAGGGAGATTTTTCTCTGGTAGTCAGGGAAATGCCACAAGTCAGGACTCCCAACAGTGAATACCGTCAGGCATCTACATTTATGGTAAGTATACACAACTGTGCTTTCTCCCTTCTTTTGGAAATGGCCAGGGGCAATTGCCATAAGCCTCCTCACAGACTATATCTACTCAAACAAGAACAAGGGTGTTTGATACACCCTGACATTAATCAACTTTAGTTTTCTTCTTGGATGATGAGGTCTTAATTCCTTTTAGGCACTTGTTTACTGAGGATGTGCAGCAGCTACTAATGATGGCAAGAAAGCCTAGTAAAATGTTTTTTTTTTTAGTTGGTGCCAACAGCATAACCTGCACCCATTCAGGGCTAGTTGTTGTCTGGTTTTACATTGTTTGTGTGAGTTACTATCCTATGGCCTTTTTTATTCCTCTGTCAAGGTTCATTTATCTGCCATTTTAGCATGTATGCTCATAGATGATCTTTCAATGCAGTCTCATGTCAAAATGTCTTGAAAGGGGGTTTACATAAGAGGCCATCAATAAAACCGGTGGCCCCTTTTTGGGATCTTAATTTGATGTTAAAGAGGTTTATGGTTGTTCATTTGAACCAGCTAATCTGGCTGGCTTGAGGTTCTTAACATGAAAACAGTTTTACTAATTGCTCTGACTTGTGCAAGAAGAGTATCCAGGTTGCAAGCTCTTATGGTGAGTCAACCCTGTCTTTTCTTTAGGGATAGGGTTTCTTTGAGAACTAGTCACCCTTTTATGCCTAAAGTGGTATCCAAGTGTATTTTAAACCCAACTATCCATCTCCTCATTTTCTTTCCTGAATCTAAGAATGAGGGAAAAAGGATGCTCCATACCTAGGATGTCAAGAGATTACTCTACTGCTGTCTTGACAGAATTAAATCTTTCAGATCTTTTGATCAGTTGTTTATTTCTTGTGAAGGTAAAAAGAAGAGACAACCTGTGTTAAGACAGACCATTTCCGAATGGTTGTCTAAGGCTATTACCTTTTGTTATACTCAAAATAAATCTATTCCAGGCAGGGTCAAAGCCCACTCTGCCCAGGGCCTTGGCTTTATCAATGGCTTTTAGGAAAGTGTTGGATCTGCCCAAGCCTTGGCTTTATCTATGGCTTTTAGGAAAGGTTGGATTTTAGAAATGTTCTGGAAATTAGTACTTGGTCCTTTTTACGTACTTTTACAATAAAAGCTTGATTCCTTCTCTAGGTCCAGATCAAGCTTTGCTAGGACAGTTCTCCAGGGGCTCATGGACTTTTGTCCTTCCACATCCCAAATCTAGTTAACCAAATTAATCTACCCGTATAGCTAAGGCTATTGCAGCTGATCAATATGATGAACAATAGTACAGATGTGCAAGTAAAACTTACCATAGCAGTTGATATCCAAATGATCGTTGTTGCAGTTGCCGCTTCCTCCCTCTTTCCCCCCTTGTTTTTTATGCCAGGCTGTGCACATTTTTTTTTGTTCTAGCATTGACTTTTCAGAGCTCAACCTCACTGTCTCTGCTGAAAGGAAATCTCTGAAGAGTTTATCTCCCAAACTTGTCTTTTAGTCATCTCAGCTCAAGCTTACTGACAGTTTGGGCACAAAGTAGGTGCCCTGAAGCTTTGGAAACTGGCCTGCTGTTATAATCATAACAGAATATAACCCCATATAGCTAAGGCTACTGCAACAGTGATCATTCAAACATCTACTGTTACGGTAAGGTTTACTTATATAGCTGTACTTTCTTAGGGCTTAGAAATAATTATAAATTACTTAACAATATTTCAGTCGATAAGAAGGGTTATTTTGTAAGGTCTTGGAGTTTAGAAATAGTTTTGATTGAAGAGATTAGGTTCAAGTCATCAGCATATTGAAGTAGGGTAGCATTTTTTAGCAGTGTAGATGTCATTGATGAATATGTTGGAAGTATTCAGCCTGGTATTGTTCCTTGTGAAACATCAGTACTTCCTGGGAAGGAGGTGGAGAAATCATGTTTCCATTTCACTGCTTGTTCTCTGTTTGAGAGGTAGCTGTGGAGCCAATGCAGTTACAAGTTGAGCCCTAAAAATGACTTTTTATGTAACAGCTTCTGGTGGGAGACTTTATCAGAAGTTTATGACAAGGCTAGGATGATGGTGGAGACTAGGTTTCCAGTATTTTTATGGGTGTTGACAGTATTAACAAAATTCATCAAAGCAGTAGTTGTGCTGAAATGTATGCGGAAGCCCGTCTAGTTTGAAAACCGAAGCTGTCTTCCGTGTGTGTCATTACCTTTGATGGTATATGAACTACATTGCTCCTTTCAGTGAAGAGAGCCATTACTAGAAAGATTCCAGCCAAAAAACACACTGATATGACTAAATCCAAACCATGACTTGTCAGTGATCTAACATTAGAGTAAGTACAGTACACATCTGTTTTTTCCTTATTGGTCCTGTGCAATAGTTCTCATGAGTACTCCTGTAGTGAATGTGTATTTTTATTGCATGGTTTTAGGAATGCGGACATCTACCACAACTCCTGAATCTGGGAAGTGCAGAAGTTTTCAGTTTCAGTGCCAGCATGAACAAAAGTGTATACCCAGCTGGAAAAAATGTGATGGGAGGCTTGACTGTACAGATGGATCTGATGAAATTGGATGTTGTAAGTGACTGAGTACATTTCTTACTGCTTTATAGTAGAAAGGAATTATTTGTATGGGGGATGTTTACAGTTATTGCTGGTGCTAAAAATACTCTGGAACTATATAAAGTATTTTAATTACCTCCTTTACTTTCATAGGTCAAACCTTTTGTCCAGTATATGGAAGAGTTTATGCAGTAGTAGTTTATGTTCTGTAATTGGTTAAAAAAGATTAATGTCCACGGTGGTGCAGCGGTAGCATTGTTGCCTCACAGCAAGAGGTTCTCCCGTTCGATTCTCGGCTGGAGTGCAGGGAGTGCCTTCTGTGTGGAGTCTGCATGTCCTCCCCGCGGTTGGGTGGGCATTCGAAAGACATGCATAAATGGGTGTGCCTTCATTGAAGGTTGAATGTCAAGTTGGCACCTCAGCGTTCGTGAAAATATGCTGCCAATCATTAGCGGACCTGAGTTCCACTGTGGCGACCCCTAACTGGGAAAAGCCGAAAGACAAACGAACAATGTCATAGGTGTGTACTAAGCTAATTACCACAAGGGCGTTATTAAACCTAGCCATGCAACCCAAATATCTGACAAGTTCTGGTACCCCTTGTTTAAGTATAGGTTCATAGGCTATATGTTTGATGTGTGAGTGAATGACATTAGGTTAGACCTGAACTAGAAGCTGTCATCAATAAAGGGGTATTTAAATGACAAGAAAGCCTGTATAGTATTTCTCACAATCCATTATTTGGAGATTCTGGCCAGAGCAGAACTGCTGTTACATGTACTATGGAATTAGTCTACATCAATTGCCTTCCTTGGGAGTAGTGAGTATTTTATAAGGTTTGATGTGAATTGATACCATGTACTTGAAAGTGCTGATTTTTGTTTTGACAAGGTTGGAAATTCAGTGCGCATATTTGTAGCCAAGGAAGGAAGGAATTTGCACTGAGGATCAGAGGACATAAATGTGTATAAACCTAGAAGTAAAACTAACAAGGGTTACGGAGAACTAATAATGCAGATGCTGCTTAAAAATGTTCTAGAATAGTTGCTGTTAACAGAATAACCATACCCTCAGCTGTCCAGCATTTTGCAGAAAGTCCAGATTTTTCCTCATATTTTTGCTCTGTTTCTCATAAAATGTGTTCACTGGTCAATCACTGAGGAGTGAATTCACCAGATAATGACAGATATTTGAGTTTAAAACATTATTACATTTAGAAAATGGAAGCCCTGTTAATCTGGCAGCTTCTAAGTTTGTAAGAGCAACATTTAAAGTCTGTTGTTGATTTTGGGCCATTGCCTGCAATTATTTTGGCTTTGTCCAGAATTCCTTTGCTAAGAAGGTGAGAGGAATGGTTGTAACACTGCTAAACCTTTCATCTACCTCTCTCAGTAAAAGTGACCATCAAGGTTAAAAATGGACAACATGTGAATTTGATCTGTCTAGAGATGTGCAAAGCATGTGCCTCTGGAAATTTGTGAACCATTGTAGCAGTAGTATTCAGTAGTACTTTAATGACTTTTAAAATCTGGTATTGATGGAAATAAATGTTGGTAGATGTCTGCAGTTTATTAGTTAGTGTAAACATACTTTAATACACTTTTGTGTTGTGTGTGTAGGAGTTAATGGTGTAGATTCTTTCCTAAAAGTGTTTCCTTGCCATATGATTTACAACTTCGGTTTGTGGTTTAGCACTGTATTAATCAGATCAAAACTAAGCATGTTTTCTTTTGTCTTGGATGTAAAGTGTACACACACCTGATGACCATAACCAACCCCTGAGGTCATAAAATAATCTGCAGCAAAAATGGATCGATACAAAGGCGAACCAAGTCTAAACCAACGTGAAAACCATAGCAAAACAAAAATTACAGACTTTGGAAACACTGGATATGCTGACAGTTTATTAAGAGTAACAAAGTTTTTGGATAAAAATCCTTCATCAGTGTGTGTACATACAAACAGAAAAAGCTAGCATTCAGTTAAATAGTGCATTCAAATCAAAAGCATGTGACACAGCCCCCCAATCATAAACTATTCCCAGTTGATCAAATTCATCTCTTAAAAGCACAATGCATTTATATACAAATAAAAACAAAATACATCACCCTCTAAAAGATGCATAGAAAAATTTGAGCAAATGTATCTCTCTCTCTCTCTTTCTCTCTCTATATATATATATATATATATATGTGTGTGTGTGTGTGTGCATATATAGATGTCTGTGTGTATAGCATAAACTCTACAAAAATCAATTTAACGACATCTGTGTCTGGATTTTGCAATATAAAAGTAGATCCATATATGGATTCCTTTCACAAACTCGAAGTTTCAAAACTTTGAACTGCAAATGGTCAAGACCATAAGATTAAAGTTTTAAAGCTTAGAACGTTTTGAATGGTGATTGCCATACAGCGTGGAATGGGACATTTACCGTTTTCTTCACTGTAGTGCTCTCTCGGAGTTGGTATATGTTTTGTTTGCATTTTTACCTTAAATGAAGACAAGATACTTCTTCCTCTCTTTCAGTGGTATTTATTACACATGTGTGGGAGCCTACTGGAAAGTACCAGGGAGACTCCCCGAACAAAGGAATGCATAAGCTTATAGGCTGGTGATATTGCTGACAGTACAAAAATATAAACTAGATCAATTAAAAATAGTACACAAGACAATTAACCAATCAGTGGTTTACTCATAGGCTTGAAGCAGTTCACATTACTACATTTCTAGGCAGAGAAAGAAAACCGGATACACTTCCATATAAGGCACATTTCCTGCCATCTGACAGGCTCTTGTTTTTCAGTACTTTTCCGCTATCCACAGTTTACCTAATAGTTCATAGTTCAAATCAATACATACAGGTTCTCACATACTCAATCTCCTTTGAACACGTGCTTTGACAATTCATATTCTACAATCCCCCATTTGATGCTGTGTAAGCATCACCATTTAGTCTATCATACATTTGCCCTAGGTCTAGCATAACCATGTGGCTAGTTTCTTCAGCATTGTCACATATTTTAATTTCATCATCCATAACTCTAGGCATATAAAACTTTGGCACCTTTTTAGTAGTCTTGAAAGACATTCATTTTAAAATCAATGCTTTGACTAAAAACACAACAAGAAAAGCAATTAAGAGCTAATACTGCAATTAATAGGATTAACTTTAAAAGTCCACCTCCCCATCCTGAAAACAGGTTAGTTAGCCATGCCCACGTTGAGTTATCGGCCTCCTTGGCCTTAGAGAGTTCAGAGACTCTCTGAATGAGTTTGAGATGACTTTCAATTTCATGCTGATTGTCAAGATTAAACGTACAGCACTCCTCCTGGATTAAAGCACAAGTTCTGCCTTTCGCCTCTAGGGTGAAATTGAGAGCCATACGATTTTGGAGGACTACAGTTCTCACTGCAGTCAGTTCATCAGTCACTAGTTCTAAGGCAGAAAATGTGGCATTGCTTAATACCTCAAGCAAATTAGACAGTTTTCTCAGGTCCCAGATTGTTTGCTCCGTATGCTGGAATTGTACCAGCCCATGATATGACGTCATCACCCAAGTCCATATGAGACGGTCCTTTAGTGCCAGCATGAGCTAAGTCATGATGATAAATCCATGATGCATCAATTTGGCCTAATGGATTGGTAGGCTTTTTAACCTCTCGCACGTTCCGGATTTTCCCTTGGGGTAAGGCAGATGTAAGTCTGATGGCTGGAACTAGATAACCTAAGAAACAGCTACCAGACCAGTACTCCGGTAGCCATTTGTAGGCCCTTCTTCCACATATAAAATAACAGTCTTGTACCAAGGTGGTAACATTTGAAGAGTGGTCACTGCCCGTGGTTATGCCATGGAATATGGCAAGAAATACGATTTTACGAGAACCAAATAAAGAGGCATTTCACAATATCGGCTGAATGGCATCAAATAAAACTCGACAGCCCGAGGCTAAGTGTTTTCCTTCTGTATAATTGCACTGTTATTCGATTGTCGTATTGCAGATACTTTGTCCCATTTTTCGAGTCCAGTGATGTTGACTTGAGTAATTCCGTTGGAAACACAGAGTGCCATTGCGACGGAGAGAAAGTTGTAATGCAATAGATTTAATGGATGTAATGTTAGACGTGTTGTCAAGTAGATTAGTCCATGTATCAGTGATACTTAGTGGAGCCACAGCCAATGACAATCCCCCATGCACGGAGGGAATAGAAGTGCAGATCCAGCAGTTAGAGACGTTGAATGTAGAAGCATAAACATATTTGATGGCTTGATAGGTGTTGACAGGTGGGTGCCAAATGGCTTGTTTGGCGTGATGCGTCGATGGAGCAGGAAATAAAAAAATGGCCACAGCAAAAATAATAGTACAACAAGAATGACCACCAAAATGATTGTCCAGTATTTGTGTGGAAATGGTGGCTGAGTCTGTGTAGTGTCCAAAGTTTGGAGTTTTCCAAAAGGGTAAATGTTAGGCATTGTCAGGTACTGGAACAGTTCTGCTACAAGTACTTGTAGCAATAGGAGCAGAATCTGGAGTTGAAAAAGGTAAAGGCTGTTGATCTTCAGATGGCACAACTTTTTTGACGTGTGAAATGTGGATCCAAGTTGGAAATCCCTGCAGTTGCACAGCAGATGATGTAATTAGAAGAACCAGGAAGGGCCCCTTCCAGCGCAGCTGGAGCGCTGTCTTTCTAGAGAAAGGTTTAACGTAGACCCAATCCCCTGGTTACAAAGCGCATGCTAGAAAAGGATCAGGAAGATGTTGAGCAACTGCTACTTGTCGGTGGTGAAACTGTAAGAAAGAAACAAGAGATTTGCAATACAAAAGAACGTCATTGTCAAATGCATCATATTCAGAAAAAGGTGGTGGTGGTGTCATGGGCATACTCAAAGGGCGACCCATGCTTATTTCATGTGGAGAAAGACCCTTAGTAGGATGCGGTTGTGACCGCTTAGAAAGTAAAGCTAGTGGTAAGGCCTGTACCCAAGTTAGGCCTGTTTCTGAAGTGACTTTAGCAAGTCTGGTTTTCAAAGTCTGGTTCATACATTCAATAATACCTGATGCCTGTGGTCTGTATGGAGAATGAAATTTCATAGTAATGCCTAACATTGTACACAATGAATCAACTAACTTAGCAGTAAAATGTGTCCATCGGTCAGAATATATTTGACAAGGAACACCAAAACGAGGTATCAATTCATAACACAACTCTTTTGCAAATGAAATAGCATCATTCTTAGCACATGGGTAGGCTTCTAACCATCCCGAAAAAATATCAACAATAGCCAAAACATATTTAAAACGAGCACCAGGTGGAAGTTCCATAAAGTCCCATTGTAAGGCACAAAACGGTCCCATTAATTTTGGCCCAGGTTGAGCGGGAGCCAGAGTGCCCTTTGAAATGTTATGCTGTAAACAGATGGAGCACATGCTCAAAAAATGTTGCACAGAAGCAGAAAGTCCTGGGGCAAACCAGTCCTTCTGGATTTGTTTAATCAATGCTTGCACCCTGACATGAGCTGGCAAATGGTACACTTTTATAAGAGAATTTAACATGGATGTGAGGCAAATTAATCTGCCATCCAGGTGCTGCCAAATTGAATTGGAGCGTTGAAAACAGTTGTGGGCCAGCCATCTTTTTCTTTCTGATTCCGATGCTTCAGTTTGTAAAGCATTCAATACAGTAGTGTCAAAAGTAAGTGTTTGTAAAATAGGCTGCAAAAATTTTCCCTGAACAGTATTTGAAAGAGCAGCCTGCTTGGCAGCCTAGTCAGCTAAATTATTTCCCTTAGCTACTAGGGAGTCGTTAGACTGGTGAGCTGCATACTTGACAACAGCAATTTTGGAAGGTAATAATAAGTCCTGCAAGAGGTGATCGATATACAGGTATTTTCTAATTGGTGCCCCAGAGGATGTCAAAAACCCCCTTTCCTTCCACAGGGTACCAAAATCATGAACAACACCATGGGCATAATGTGAATCAGTATAAACAGTAACAGATTTGTCATTGGCCATTTTACATGCATGAGAAAGTGCCACTAGTTCCGCGGTTTGTGCGGAATTGCCAAGCGGTAATTGTCCAGTTTGCAAAGCCTGAGATGGCGAGCAGACTGACCATGCAGCCTAAAGTTCGCCAAAAGTATTTCGTAAACAGGATCCATCCACAAAAAGAACTAAATCAGGATTAAGCAAAGGAACATCTTGCAAATCTAATCTAGGAGACAAAACAGTGTTAACTACAAGCACGCAGTCATGTGGTTCGCCCTCGTAACTAGTTGGAGTTAACGAAGCAGGGTTTAGTGGTGGGCAACGTGTAATTTGAATAGCGGGATTACTTAATAAACTTTACTCATATTTAGTGAGGCGAGCATTAGAAGATATTGAGGCTTTGTTTTTAAAATTAATGCTTGTTCCGCATGAGGTACCGCTCATATAGTGTCATGCCCCCTAATGTCAGTGGTGCTGCCATATCTATCAAAACAGCAGCGGCTGCTACTGCACGTAAACAGGATGGGTAGCCAGAAGCAACAGGGTCTAACTGAGTACTGTAGTATGCTATAGGTCGATAGCCTCCTGTGCGCGCTTGCGCCAGTAGGCCCAGGGCAGTTTTATTTCTTTCGCAACAGAAGAAAACAAAGGGTTTAGAGTAATCTGGGAGCTGCCAGGGCAGGTGGGTTAATCAATGCCATTTTAATAGCCTGAAAGGCGGTTTCATCTTCAGGGGACTAAGGCAAAGGATCTGTGACCTCCTTTTTAAGAGCTGTAACAGAGGAGCTTAAATTTCTGAAAAATTGGGCGCCCACTGTCTACAATAACCTGCTAGGCTGAGGAATCCCCTGAGTTGTCTCTGATTTACAGGGCGGGGAGCAGTCTGAATGGAGGTGATTCTGCTTGGAAGGATTTGACGTGAACCTATGAAAATGATATGTCCCAGGTATTGTACCTTTTCTTGAACAAACTGCAATTTGGATTTATTTACCTTAAAACATCGTTCGGCTAAAAATCTTAGAACTAGAAGCGAGTCTTCTATACAAGACTGGGTATCTTGTGAAGCAAGAAGAATATCATCTACATACTGAACTAATACTGAACATGGTGGTAATTGTAAATCCTGCAGTTGTCTATGCATCTCTCTGGAAAACAAGGTTGGAGATTCTATATACCCTTGAGGTAGTTGGGTCCAAGTGTACTGTTGGCCCTTATAAGTGAATGCAAACAAATATGGACTATCTGCTTGTACTGGGATAGAGAAGAAAGCTGATGAAACATCTATAACCATAAAACAACATGCTGTAGGTAGGATACAGCTCAAAATTGTAGCTGGGTTTGGTACGATTGAGAAAACAGGCAAGACAGCTTTATTGACTTCCCGCAAGTCTTGCACAAATCTGTAAGCTTGTTTACGAGGTTTCTTTACCGGTAGAATTGGGGTATTACACAGACTTGTAGGTACTATAATTCCTTGTTGCACCAGGGCAGAAATGATGGGGGCAATACCAGATGTGGCCTTTACCGTCAAAGGGTACTGTGGTACCTGAGGTAACTTTGCTCCAGGTTTTAAGGTTATTTTAACAGGAGTGGCTGAAATTAGAAATCCAACATCATTATCATGAGTGGTCCATAGATGAGAGGGTAATGAGGTTAAATGCTTATTCTTGTCGAGGTCAGACTGCATACATACACATTGTTTGCAGAGTGACGTTTTCATCTAAAGTAGCCAAAATACCGTCTTGTTTGTCTGAAGGTACTTGTAAATATACTCCTTCAGTGGTACAGAAGATAGTTGCTCCCATCTTACAGAGCAAATCTCTTCCCAATAAATTTAACGGTGCTGAGGGTCCTACTAAAAATGCATGATTGTCTTGCAAAGGTCCCAAAGTCACTGGGATTCGGATGGTTTCAGAATATTCAGTAGGAATGCCAGAGACACCTACCCCTCTGGTTACGTTATTGGAGAGGGGGACATTTATTGCTGCTTCACCGGCTAGCATGGATTTGGATGCTCCAGTATCAATCAAGAAGAGGTACGGTTTGTTTTTGACAAGTAACATAACATGTGGTCCATCTTGATCCACAGGTATGAAAGGGCACAACTGCTGTTGTCCTTGCTCAGGGAACCTTCATTGTGATGACTGCCGATTGGATGGAGTCCAATTAGAATTTCACTGAGGTGACGTATCAGTGGGTGGGGCAGGTTGCTCAGCCAGATACGGACATTCATTTCGCCATTGGCCTACGTGGCTGCAATTAAAACACTCCATTTGATTTTGGGGTGTGGCTGATCAATCTTCCTGCCAGTTCTGTCTGTTATGGTTTCCAACCCCTTGAGGTCTGCCTCTCCCTCTTCCCCGTTCACGTCCTCCCCGTCCACGCTGCCCGAAGGCAGTGCACATCTGAGTTTGCGCTTTAACCAATTTCTCTTGTAAATCCTTTTTTTCCTGTGCTAAGTGGTCGGAGAGGTATTGCACTTGTGTAACTAATTCATGCAATCCAAGACTAGGCCAGTTTAAACACACTTCTTTTAACTTATCTTGTACTTGTGGGCATAACACATCTACGAAAGCAGCCGACAATCCACTTTGTGCCGGCCCTTTGGTGGGTTCGGGGTACCCAGAATAAACCTCAAAGGCATCACTGACATGATTTAAATACTCGTCCACAGGTTCGTCTTCTTTTTGAAGTATTGACTTGATTTTGGACCAGTTGGGTGTGGGTGGAACTATTATTTTGATAGCATCTACTAAACGCTGTCTAACTGCTCTAAACCCATTATCTCCATGTGAGTCATGTTTCGGAATCGGAGTAGGGACATTGGCATGGTCCCAAATCCGTTTTATCAGATCAGCCAGTATGGTGTACTGAAGAACTGCCTTAACTTCTTCTATTGTAGGATTTTGTAAACAAATATGTCCTGCCAGCACACACTGGAATTTAGCTGGGTTAGTACGAATGGGCGGTAACAATTTAGTAATGGCTTGAAAATCAACCATTGACCAAGCCCTAGGTACTACAACGGTCGGTGGTTCCTGTGCACTTCTAGCATGAGCCGGGTTAGATGCCTCCCGCAAAGGTAACAATCTGTCATCTGACGACTCCGACCCTGAATCTGGATTAAATTTATCTGGTCCAAAATACCCGTCCCCACTGTCCATTATAGCGGGGAACTGAACAAAAAGCCTTTGTCGGTGTAAATGTCGTTTTCCTTTACCTTTATAGTAGGATTTAACCTTGAAATACATTACAGCTTTTGCTTCGTTATGAGTCTTACTACGAGTTTTTGGTCCCTTTTTTCTATCGCTTGTGTCTGGATCTGAGTCACTAGAGTGAGTATCCACTGCTCGTTCTCTTTCTTTAGGGGTGGGGGCTTTTGTGGTGGAATCAGGCTGCTGTGCTTCTGCTCCTTGTTGAGCAGGGGGGGGCTGATACTGCGGGGGTGCAACTGGCAGTGCAGTTGGTGGTGGGGGGAGCCAAGCATTATTGTCTTCCGACGATTCAGTTATCTGTTAATTTAGCAAATTTCTTCACAGGATAAAGCCCCTTAAAGGGTGGGTCCTTCAAACATTTACTGTTTACTATATCTAAGTTACCAGCAGTTTGTAGTAATTCTTTCAGTTGCTCTTTTAATTTCTGCTGATTATCATTTAAACTACTAATAACCGAATCCTTTTCTCTTTCTTTCGCCTCTGTCATCCAATCATTAAATGCTGCCCAGCACAACCCTGGTATTCTTCTCCCTTTTCTTCTTAATTTCCCTTGGAGATTTAGCAAAATATTTTTATTAAAACTACCATTCTCTGGAAAGGCGAGCCATCGTCCTCAGTGAGGGTGACCCACTGACTTATAAACATACAACTGTCCCAGGACACATGAAAAAACATATAACCAGCTGGTGTTCCTCTTTCCGGCACTTTTATGGTTCCCACACTCGCTCTCATTTTTACACGATAAGCTATTCTGTATTTTACAGAGGTAGCTATAATGTTGTTTTCCCCACTCTCGTATCTCCTTTCACTCTTAAATCACCAGTGTTTCGTTTTATCCTACTCTCACGCTGCACAATCAATAGCAGAGAGAAAAGAAAAAAAATGCATGCCACTTACCTCAAACAACTGAATGAGAAGAATTATTACATTTCTATAAAATTATCAATACCAAATTTGTGAAGCAGATAAGTACGGGAAATGAAAGAAACACTGCCAGAACAGAAAATTCTGTCATGGGCCCTTTTACTAGTAGTACTTCATTCAATCCCCAACTACCGCAGCCGTTGTCAATTCAGATCCGAGTAAACGGCACCAATTGTTGTGTTTGCATTTTTACCTTAAATGAAGACAAGACACTTTTTCCTCTCTTTCAGTGGTATTTATTACACACTCTTTCAGTGGTATTTATTACACACGTGTGGGAGCCTACTGGAAAGTACCAGGGAGACTCCCCGAACAAAGGAATGCGTAAGCTTATATGCTGGTGATATTGCTGACAGTACAAAAATATAAACTAGTAAGACGCTGTCCGGTTCGATTCTCAGCTAGAGCGTCTTCTACGTGGAGACATGCGTGAATGGACGTACCTTCGTTGAAGGTTTTGCGTCAGGGCTGGTAACTCGGCACGTAAAAATCAACTACCAATCATTAGTGGACCGGTGTTCCGCTGTGGCTACCCCTAACTGGGAAAAGCCGTAAGACACAACAACAACAAAAATATAAACTAGACCAATTAAAAATAGTACACAAGGCAATTAACCAGTCAGTGGTTTACCCATAGGCTTGAAGCAGTTCACATTACTACATCTCTAGGCAGAGAAAGAAAATTGGATACACTTCCATATAAGGCACATTTCCTGCCATCTGACAGGCTCTTGTTTTTCAGTACTTTTCCACTATTCACAGTTTACTTAATAGTTCATAGTTCAAATCAATACATACAGGTTCTCACATACTCAATCTCCTTTGAACACATGCTTTGACCATTCATATTCTGCATATATTTAATTAGCAGGGGGTGTGATGGGTGAAGGGGGGGGGGGGCTTCAAAAATGTAAAAAAAAAAAAAATTTTTTTATTACAATTTTAAAGTTTCAAAACTTCAGTCTTATAGTTTTGACCATTTGCAGTTCAAAGTTTTGAAACTTCGAGTATATATACACACACACACACACACTCACTCACTTACTTGTGATAAATTTGTCTATGTATTTTTTAGAGGGAGATGCATTTTGCTTTTACTAGGTTTTAGTTGTATAGAGATGCATTGTGTTTTTAATACGCATATCCAGCATTTCCAAAGTCTGTTGTTTTGTTTTGTTGTCGTAAAAAAAAAAAATAATAATCTCACAGTAGTTTTGCAGGATTCATTGGATGACTGTATAACCTGGGTTTTTTTTTTTTGGAAACTGAAGAGGGTAGCTGCACTTGTATCTCTTATGGAAAAAGCTACAGAGGAGTCAGAGAATTGCTGACCATTTACTTAGGAAGCCACCCCAGGAAAAGTGACAGAAAAATTCTTGGGATGTTTATTGAGTTCATTTATAATAACTGAGTAGGTGATTGATAGCAGTATTATTTTACATGGATGGGGAATGACATTTGTCTGTCCAGTTCAGTCCAGTATTATGAAGTGGATACAGTGAATGTACAGTGAAGGAACTCTGTAGATGTTATCTGTTTGACATACAGGAACACCTTCAGTTTAGAGACTGAGAGGAAGGCTGAAGGGAATATGGATAGGGCCTAGTTAGATGAAATGGGAGAGGCTAGATTTTTGGCAGGGTTTAGAAATTTTTAGTGGGTAGGTAAATGGCAGGTGTTGCAGAGGTTTATTTTGGGCATAGTGATTGCTGTTTGAAATATCTGACCCAGCCAGAGGCACAGAAATGAGACTGAACTATCTGCAAGTGACGTGGACTGTGATGACTGGATAGTGTTTCATGCTTCAGGAAAACAGACATGATAATAATCTTTAAAGGGATGTGACAGCAGAAGTTAAATGCAAGTAAATGTGGAGTAATGCACTTTCTAGGAAGAAAGTGGATTAGAGTAGGAACTTGGAAAAAATGTTGACGGGAACAGTTGGTAGAGTGAGATTAAAAATGAAAGATATGGAAGAGTCATCACTGTGACTGTGCTAAAGTAAGAATAAGTGAGGGATTGCATCAGTTTGCATCACTTAGCACAGTGTGAAAAGGGCAGTAGTCAGAGCAAGCAGTGGGAAAAGGGCAATGACAGGGGAATGAGTTTATTAGTATATGAGGATAGGCTGATGGATGCTGTTGTGGATATGTGTGTGTGTGTGTGTGTGCATGTATATATATATATATATATATATATATATATATATATATATATATATATATATATACATACATACACACTAGGAAGAAGAGGTAGGTTATGTTGTACATGGTCCTCATTGCCAATCAAGCTAGTTAAAGAGTTGAGAGGCAGGATAGACAGTCGAGAGAGCATTGCGGTGACTGGAGTCTTGGAATGCGAAAGCAGACTGGGCAGTGGAATACTGCTTTTCTGTATTTGGAATAGGACTGGATAGTAGAAAAGGACAAAAAGTACCCTATTGGATACATTTGCATAATTTGAACAGATTTCAAATATTACTGCTCTCTCCCATGCAGGACTTTGTATGCTATCAACTCCCCCCCCAGACAATTCCATGATTAGACTGCATGGTGGCTTATTTCTAATATGTTTATGAAGCAGGTCACTTTTGGTCTATAGAAGTCTGCATGGCACATTGTTTTACTAGTGTTGAAGTAAGTGAAGACATTACTTTTTAATGTGTTTCCCTTTCTGACGGTACAAGCATTATTCAGGCTATGGGCATATGTAGCCTTTTTAACAATCTTGCTTTAATGGGAGACAGGCAGTTTGAAACTGGCAGTTTTTATTGTAGCATGGTCCCTGATAACACTTGTGCCACAAAGATCAGGAAGATATTACATGAAAAGAAGTGCCAGTGTAGTATACAAAGCTGGAGAACAACTGAGTTCACAAAAGACATAAATTCGGAAATGAGCATAGAGAAAGATATTGTAGAGGTTATTCAGAAATGTCAAAACTCTGTGTAGTGTGTCTTTTAAGCGAGCTTCAATTGTAATTTATAAAAAATGCCATATCTTAACTGCTTTGTGATGTAAACCTAATCTGACTTTGGAAGAATCATCTGGGTAATTAAAAAGAAAAAAGTCAGTGTTACTCATCTTAATAATAATAATGGCTTCCAGCTAACTTGCTTCACCTGTCTCTGTGCCATAAACTGCCCAGTTCAGGTGTAACAACTTTAAGTGTACTAACATACGACCAGCGTGAGTTTGAAAGGGAGCATTAGTGACATTATTTTCAGTTCTTGTTGCCACTAAATCTGTCAGATTGCTCAGTTACTTTGCCACACTGCAAGTAGTATGTCATTTATATTTAGCATACTGGCTCCACTTCGTAAGCTGTGTAATCCCATTTTTCACAGTTTGGGTCTTTTCCACTAATATGAAGAATATTGAATTCCCGTTATTGCTGCCATGCTTTTTTCTTTTCTTCATACCCTGTGCTTTCAAAATTGTTCTCAGTTTTAATGTGATGTATTTTAATACTCAGTAAAAATGAGTGACTTCTTTTAAGCCTTTTAAACACGTATGATTGTTTAGTTTTCCCCTGTGCCATTGGGTAATACATCTACCTGCGTTCAGATACGGATGTGAGCACTGGAGCACTGACCAAGGAGGAATGAGAACCTGAGCATGGCTGCCTCCTCTGGGAGAAAGGGTAGACATCTGATTTTAAGGGAGCACCTTGCCCACTTAAAATAACTGGTGGAGACTGAAGACATGATGGAGTTGAGAATTCCAAAGGGGTATAATTTCAGCTCTTATTTGCATCTGAGTCTTTTCTTTTGCATGCTGATTTAGAAGATTGTTGGGGACTGTCACATGCCTGGCACATTAAATTGAACCTTCCCAACCAGAGTGCATTAAAGAACCAGAAAGACTGAGTGGAGAAGTAGTGTTGCAAGCAAAGACAAACAACAAAAAAATGACCTCTAAAAGGAAAGTTCACTGCAACTCTTGGTAAGAAGGTTGCCTTTAAAGTTTTTCATTCTAAATGTTTTTTCTGTTTGACTGCTTAAAGGATTCTGAAAACTCTGCAAGGTTTATTATGCTAAACTTTTAATGAGACAGGAGCCACTGCTGTCGTTTTGTTAATTGTAAAAGCTAGCTAGTTAGAAAAAAATGCAGACAGCATGGAGGAGATTTCAGCAACTCCTGTGTTGATTCCCTAATGCCCAGTGATTTAGTAGAAGTAGTTAATTCTTTTGGGAATGGCAATTGGCAGTGCACCTTACAAACTTTCTATTACAAAGTTGAGCATGCTACTTAATATAATAATCATCTGAAACTGAAATTCTCTTCTTGTAGAAAGGGTAGGAGAGATATAAGTTGCAGTTTCTTTTAAAGTAAAATTGATGTTTGTTCCACCTTTGATTCTAAACCCAGTATCTGAAAGACCTACAACTCTTGCTGTTCCAGAGACTGACATAGTTAACAGGCATTGATGTCCTAGTCTTTTACTATAATTTTGGAATGCACTTTTTATCCAAGCTAGCATCTACTAGACTGTCCATTCTCTGGCCATTGCACTTAAAACAGAATTATTGAAGAGACAAAACTCGTGCCTAACTAATACTTCAGAACACTCCTTGGAAGAACATGTTCTGCAAATGTTACATCATCAGTATCACAGGAATAATGTAAAAGGACTTCTTGAAATACCCTTACCTTTGCAGCAAACCTTAAAGACTTTGATAATGGTTTAGCTTCCATCTGCTTCTTCCTTGTGACTGTTAAACCACGTAATTCCTATTGGACCATTTGCCCCCTGATCTTCAGCACCTTAGGAATTTTGGAGTGGGGAGGTGAGAGCTTGGGATCTTCGCTTTCATCCAGTGATTTAGATATTTTTCATCTTTATTAAATCATAGTTGAAATAATGACATAGGTGTACACATACATACATACATACTTACATTAATAGAAACAAGACCAACCGTAGTGATATTTCTCATCGTTTTTAGTCATTGTACATGTTTTTTTAACAATCATCATTCCCTTCAACACTGCATAAATTGCTCAGTTCCTACCATCTGTTAAACCTCACTCATTCTCCTCCTGAACATTATCCTGCATGTATTGTTCCCACAAATTCAGTTTATTTTCTGTGTAATTTCCTCCTCCCCTTTTTTAAAGAGCCCACCTCCAGTTCTTTAATCTCTTTCTCAGACTCTACTTCAGTTGCATTTGGTTTAGAATTTGATTTTGAGCTAATGGTAATTGCTTTTTGACAACCAATACCATTAAACCTAGAAAGGCCATGCTTTGTCTAAGCAATTCAAATCCTGTGTTCCAGTTGTAAATAATTTCCTTAGTTACAACCATTTGTTCCCCCAGCATGCCTGTCAAAGTAGTCTGCTGTGAATTTGTTTGTTTTTTTAAATTTGCTATCTCATTGTGCTCTCAGAAACATGTTCCCAGTTTCCTCACCTCTTTCCCATCATGCCTTCATCATTTACATTATAGTTGAAAAAACATCTCCGTAGTTTGAAGGGGGTACAAAAATACCTGATAAAACTCTTCCAAGCAAAAATCCTAAATTTTCTGGACTTTGTTGCATTATTCTGAGTCATACAGTCTTCCTTGCATTCTGTCTTTGAAAATGGCCTTTCCAGTGTCTCTCTTCCCAGTCTCTCTTAATCTCCTCTGATTGATTCTTATAATTGTCATGCAGTATTTTAAATGCCCTACAGATTATCAGTTTTTAACGGAACTTAGCTGCTAGACTCGTCTAAAAACTCCACCAGGGCTGGTCGTTCACTTAGCACACCCCTATCCTTTTCTGTTTGCCTATACTGTGATAATATTCCCTGGTAGTGAAGGCTGTCTCTTCCCCACAATCCAGACTTCTGCTTAGCTGCACCACACTCTGTTACTTTTCCTCACTATTTATTTGCTCTCAATACCTTGGTTCCTTTGCTAATTTTCTCTCGTAAATTCCACCCCCCACTTGCTTTTTTCTATACTCCTAGTTACAGTCATCCATGTTCACAAAATCATCTTTTTTCATTTTCATGTTGGCTTAGTTCTTAGAATATTTTCTGCTACTTCATGAATGCATAATAATCTATTTGGTGTTGGTTGTTCCCATGAAGGATCTGCATCCAATATCCTACACTCTCTTTATTTCTCAAGCAACCTTCCCTTCATTTCATTACACTCCCTTTCTTTTGATTTATAAACCTCTGCATGGGTTATGTATATCAACATGAATTGCATAGCTCTAAAGTATCCTTTAAAATTAGGTAATCCTAAACCATCTTGTTTTATGGGGGAAATCAACTTATCCCACTTAACTCTTGGCCTATTCCCCAATTAAATAAAATCATTTAACTATTAATTATTGCCCACAGCTTCTTCTCTGGTTGATAAAAATATGTCTGACCTATGCGTAAAACTAAACTGTCTGTCTTTCGGCTTTGGGGCCGCCACAGCAGAACTCCGGTCTGGTAATGAATGGCAGTGAATTTTTACAGTGTCGAGTTGCCAGCCTGGCGCCCAACCTTCAAAGAAGGCACACCCACACACCTACCTACATGTCTTTAAATTCACTCGACCGCGGGGAGGACATGCAGACTCCACACAGAAGGTGCTATAGGTGAGAATCAAACCGGAGAACCTCTTGCCGTGAGGCAACAATGCTAACCGCTGCACCACCGGGGCCTCCTATGTGTTAAAAATGAAGGCACAGTTTTCACTGCTTGTATCTCAACTGTCCATATCCATAATCAAGGGATTCCATTTTCTCAGTTTTTGTATTCTGTGTTTAGTCTCTTCCCATTATATTCTTAGATGCCATGATAGACTCCTTTTTAATCCATGTTTCCTAGTACTTCATCTTATGTCCCCATAAATATGGGTATTGCTGAACAAATTCATGTGTGACTACATAGTTTACTGCTATAGCCATTGTATCTGATATTGTCAATTTTCTTTCTGTCCGCAGCTGTTAGATTCACATCCAATCCTTGGATCTGACTCGGCCATTACTAAAACTCGTGGCAACCAAAAACACTCAGGCTCCTCCCTTACCCATAATGCACCAACCATTAACATACCTCATATCTTGTTTGCTGCTTTTCGTGAAAGATGTCAGCCTGAACTCTCAAACATTAATTGAGATGTTTTTTTCTTCTTCATATTTTCTCTTCCTTATATATTTCCCTTAAATTTTACACTCAGTGTAATTCTATTATACCATTGTTGGTAATTTTTTCCCCTTCGGTCTGTATAATGTACATGCTTATGTAATTCTTCTTAGCATTGCTGGTATTTCCCTTCCCCTTTCCTTTTCTTACATTTATACAAAAAAAAAAAAAAAAAAAACTTTCCCCCTTTTCTATTTTTCTCTAAATTCTTCATGTCTGGCAAAGGGCCTGCCGGCTTCAAAAAATGTCAAACGTGTGGGCATAAATTACCTTTATCTGATGTCCATACTTGTGTCTTGTTTCGTCCCTCTACATCTATAAGAGGATTGTGCTATCTGCAAAAATTTCAGTCCTAGGGCCATAGCAAATAAAAAAAAAAAATTGATCATAAAAGGATTGTTTCCATCCTTGTTTAGAGAGGCTATCTCTGGGGCTTAATCTCCCAAAATGAAAGTTAAGGAGACATTGACTGAGTCTCCGAGGCCATCTTCTTCTTCCACTCCTGCTTTGGAGATGGTAAAGAAAAAATCAAGACAGGATCCAGAATCTGCTCAGGTCCTCTCTCCTTCGGATCAGACGAGAAAATCTTTGGATCTAAGCTCTTCAGATCTGAAGATTCTACCAAGAACAAGATATTCTCTGATATTGGATCCAGTACCTTCTAGGGTTCTGTCTCCCTTCCTGGAGACACATTATTCAAGGTCACCGTCCTTTGCCTCATCTTGTCCTTCCAGGAGTCTAAGTGAGGAAAACGTGGACAGATTGATGAAATTCCTCTTGGTGCAGATTCATATGGGTGTTGTTTTCACTCCCACCCCCTCGGGTCAGAGACCCCATCCATCTCTTACACCACCATTGTCTGCTCCTTCTTTGATCCCATTGGTTTGAGTCCCTGGATCCAAACTTTCCAGGTCTGTCTGGCTTGGATCTGATGATATCTTTATCTTTGGATCCGAAGACTTCTCTGAGCACACCTGCTCCAACTTCTTCCGCTTCCGGATGACTCTTGGAGGGAAAAGCTGCATTTGTTGGTTCTGAGGAGTTGAAGTAGACTCTAATGTTCTCGGAACTGGCTCTGCCCCTTGGAGCTTCAGCATTGGATAGTTCGGCTCTGGCTTCTTCCTCGGGGGGCACTCTTGGTGCAGAGGGAGGTAGTGATCCAGAAGCCTGCCTTCACAAAGCTGCTATCTTATTTCTCTCCTGAGTGATCTGCCTTTGATATAGTGAAGAGAGTGCTTTTTGTTCCAACAGGATGGACAGATCCAGCCCCTTCAGATCTACATTGTAGTTCCCACATGTCTTGCGCATGGAGCCGCATCATTTTACGCCAGAGGGACAGCCAGCAAAAGACCTCCAGATCACTCAACTGGGTATTAGAATTTATTCTGACACTACCGGATCATCCCACTCAGGAAGTCCCTCAGAAGAGGAAGTCCAAGAGGAGGCACTTGGACTCCCCACAAGAGTCACTCACAGAGGATACTGATTTTGATGGAGAAGGGACCCCAAGATCACCTCCAGAAGATGTCTCCTTTGTAGATATTCTCAAGATCCTTAAGCAGAGAGGTGGTTGGTCATCCAGCAAACCTTCACCAGAGGAATAAGTATTTCTGGAAGCTTTTGGAGCTCACCCGTCTATCTCCTGGATTACTCCACCCACCAGTGTGCTCATTGATTTTTACCTCTAGGCAGGAGAGGACAGAATGTGACTTAGTTGAGCCAGTTCCTCAGACACCATATTTGAGTCTGACTGTACCGTTTGAGAAGGAATTTTGGAGTAAGGGGGTGCCCTCGGATACTATGGTCATGGCAGGGGCCACCAAGAAGGAACTTGCTGAGCAGAGTTCCTCTGCCCATTCCCCTAACAGGGAGTCAAAGGCAATGGACAGGTTTGGGATGTGTGTGCATGCATCAGTGACCTTTGGCCTTTGGTCACTGAACTATTTGGCACATTTTACCAGACTACAAAGGGACTTAATTAAGGAACATTCAGAATCCCTTACAGGAACCGCTACTGATGAGGCTCAATCTTCTGTGGCCTCTCAGTTTGCTACTATCCAATCCATTTTATATTCATCATCCATGGCTCTTATCTTGCATGCAGCCGAATGTGTCTCAAGAGCAGCAAGTTCAAGCATATCCATTAGGCAAGATGCCTGGATATGCTTATTTGATTTTGTGAAGCCTTTGAAGTCCTCATTCATCAATGCTTCCTTAGACGGCAGTTCATTGTTTGGCCCAAAAGTGAAAAGACACTCTCCAGGTGCGAGAAGGATGGAAAAGCCCCCTGTGCAGTGGACGTATGTTTTTTGACACCTCAAAGATCCTTTTGTAGGAATCGGTGAGGTGGTCGGAAAATTTGGTTCAGAAAATCCCAGGGCCCTTTCCAGAACACACATGGAGATAGCTCCCCTAGGGGCAGAGTGGGAAAGCTCTAATGGGCGATAGAGGAGTCTCACTAAACCGGGGTCCAGAGATTCTTTCTCAGACAGACCCCATCAGTGCTTCTGAATGGAAGCCGATTGTCCCCCTCTAGAGGCAGTCGGGGGGTCGACTGTCCCTCCACCAGAGAGCCTGGCTAGATTTAGCAGGAGATACTTCGGTGCAGAGGATTATTTCTAGAAGCTATATAATTCCCTTTTCCCTTCCACCTCCAGCTGTATGCAAAATTCCAGATGTTCCACCCATTCAGAGGAAAGAAGCAGCAATAGAAATACAAAAGCGGCTAGAAAAAAGTCTCATCCAAGAGGTTCCACCAAACCAGATAGAATCTGGAACTTACTCGATTCTTTTTAGTGCCTAAGAAAATGGGACTAGAAGCCAGCTTTGGATCCCAGGAACTTAAACAAGTCAGTTTGATGTACAAAGTTTCAGATGGCCATGGTTCAGTCCATTCTACCCTTTCTGGGCAAGGATGACTGGAAGTGCTTGATAGACCTTCAGGATGCGTACTCTCACAAAAATGAACAGGCAATCCAGAAAATATTTATATCTCCAGCTGGAAAACAGTCACTATTAGTTCAGAGTACTGCTGTTTGGCCTCACAACAGCCCCCAGGGTGTTCACCAAATGCATGGCAGTAGTAGCAGCTCACTTGAGATTGCAGGGATTCCAAGTGCTTCCATATCTAGACGACTGGCTCATTACCACCCCAGCCGTGCATCTACTGTTAAGAGCAAGAGATCAAGTGATCCAGATTTGTTCTCATCTGGGGATAACCATAAATTCCAAGAAGTCTAAGTTAAAACCAACTCAGAACTAGGAATTCATAGGAGCAGTCTTCAACAAGATGTCCGTGACAACTTCTCTTCTTCTCTCAAGAGTGCAGACTATTAGATTCCAGGTCAGAGAAATAATTTGGAGTACCAAAATTTCAGCCCACTTAATTCTTCAAGCCTTGGGGTCAGTGTCAGCTGCCATCAACTTGGTCCCTCTAGCAAAATTTCATATGAGAATTCTGCAATGGGTGTTAGCAACACAGTGGACGATTCTTTACCAGCACATGCCAGCACAAATAACAGTCATGCAAGAAATACCTTTGTTGGTGGATTCTGACAGATCAGGTTCTACAAAGCCATCCTTTCATTGTCCCTCAACCCGAGGCCATAGAGACCATGGACACTTCCCAGATTGGGGTGGGCACTTCTGGGGAAAACAGTCCAAGGCACTTGGTCCCCGCAGAGGCCAATTTGCATATTAGTGTTCTAGAGATGTGCTCTTAATGTTGCAGGCCTTCCCGGATGCTCTCCCTTTAGGGACAGTTACGATTTAGGCAATATGTCAAGTAGTTTGGTACATCAACAAGCAATGAGGAACCAGATCTTACCCCTTGTGTCCAGAAGCACTGTGTGTGTGGCAATGGGCGATCTCATTCAACCACATTCTGTTAGCAGCTCACATTCCAGGGATGTCCAGTGTGATAACAGACAAATTGAGCAGATAAATTCTTCTAACTTATGAGTGGTCTCTCAATAGGAAAGTGACAGATATGATTTTCCGTCAATGAGGCCAGCACTGCAGTCTTTTTGCTTCTCCTCTAAACAGCAAGTGCAGCCACTTCTTTGCCCTGATTCACCCCCCCCCCCCACGGGGAATCACTGACGGCCGCTCTACTCCATGATTGGCCCCTAGTCTTCTCTGTGCATAACCTCCCAATTCCTAAATTCCTACAGAAAGCTGCCTGGTTGAAGAGCAAAGTCATCCTCATTGCATCTTATTGGCCTCGGCAGATTTGGTTCCCCTTTCTTTGGCCTCATCTCTTTTACCCACGTTGGATTCTGTATCCGATTCCAGACCTCCTGTCTCACCTGACAAGCATAATTCACCCGGATATCTCAAACTTCAAGCTGATAGATTGGTTTCTCCAATTCTGTTAATAGCCAGACAACTAAGGCTGTCTTCCCCATCCACCATATACTTTTATCTTCCCATAAGGCTTTTACAAGCAAAGTTTACAGAAGTAAATGGAAAATGTTCATTTCCTGGGCACAACAAAAACACATTGACCCCTTCTCAGCTTCTGTGCAATGTGTACTTGAATTTTTGCCAACAGTTTTTAATGAGGGAGCTAGCTCCTCAACAATTAAAGTTCAGTTAGCAGCAATCTCTAATTTTCATATTGGATTTGAGAATTCTTCTGTGGCTTCATCTAAACTTTGTAAAGCATGTTTGTGAGGCACACATCTGCTGAGACCTCCATATAAAGACCCTGCTCCACCTTGGGTTTTCTATTTGCTACTGCAAGCCTTGACTCATTCCGCCTTTTAACCAGCAGAAAAATGCAATCTTAAGTTCCTGACCTGAAAAGTATCTTTCTGGTGGCCATTACCTCTGCTAGAAGAATTTCAGAACTTCAAGCATTGTGATCTAAACCTCTTTAACTGATCTTTCGTAAGGATAGCCACATTACCTACCAATGCATCTTTCTTTCCTAAGGTGGTGTCAAAATCCACTATGAATCAGTGCATTAATTTTCCAGTCTTTTTTCCTAAATATACAAACAAAGGTGAATATATGTTGCATTTACTGAAGGTTCATAGACATTTTTTTACTCACATAGGGCAAAAGAAATTAGAAAGACAGACCAGTTATGTGTATCCTTTGCAGATTCTAAATTGGGCAAATCAGACACAAAAGTAACTTTAGCTAGATGGCTGATGGATAGCATATCATTTATGTGCAAAAAATTGGGTCTCTCCTTACCAAGACCTCTAAGAGCCCATTTAACTAGGTCCATAACTACTACTTCAGTGTTTATCTCCAGAGCTTCCATGGATGGCATATGTGCAGCTGCAACTTGGTCCACTCCTCATACCTTTATCACGCATTGCAAACTGGATCTAGTCTCGAGGAAAAGAACAGCTTTTGGATCTATTGTGCTCAGGAATATCCTTCCATAGAGTCCCCCTGAATTTTAGGTAGCTGGGGACTGTGTCCCAACAGTTGATAAAAAGAAATCGATAACATCAGATAAAAAAAGTTATGTACTTACCATAACATTCCAATGGTGTTGTCCATTTTCATTCTTCCTCAACTTCCCGCCTACCAACCCCCAACCTATTTTCTTTTTGAATTTCTGGAAGAACGAGGCACTGTAAGGGCAACACTGTCCTTAATATTGAGCTCCAGATATAGTATTTCCGTCAGGAAAGTTGTAGTGATTCTTTCTACATATGCGAGACTGCAGACAAAATCTGAGGTGTGTTAGAAGTTGGTGCATTATGGGCAAGGGAGGAGCTTGACAGTTGTTTGTAACCATGAGCTTTAGTAACAGTCGAGTTGGATCCAAAAATTTAATCCAAATCCAGTAGTTGAAGAATGAAAATGGATAAAATAGATGGAATGTTATGGTAAGTACATATTTTTTTATCTGCATTAATTTTATATCCAGAAAGATGTGAACATTTCCCGTGTGTGCGATTTTCTGGGTTTTTCAAGTACAAAAATATCATCTGCAAAGAAAGCTAACTTTTCTTGATTACCATACCATTTATATTCTTGAATTTGAGTCCCTTGTCTTTGCCAGTGGCTGTCTAAGTAAAGCATATAAAATGGAAAGAGGATATCCCTGCCTTGTTCCTTTGTTTAAGCAGAGCTTGTCAGAGAGGAACCCTCCCACCTTAATTCTTGTCTCAGATCCTCATTATATCCTCCTAGTTAAATCTATTATCTCAGGAAATGCAGATGATGCCATTGCCCTACTTATAAAATCCCTGCTGACTCCATTGAATTATTTCTAGTTATTAAGACTCACCAGCAACAGAGGCATTTTCTTACATTCTGCTTCCCTCTGGATCATCACTGTTGCAGTATTCTTTATAGTTGGGATATCCTGCTGAGGATAGCCTATCTTCCAACCAGCTTACCAAAACGTTTATACCTTCATGGCGTCAAACATCAGACGTATGTCTTTACACACAAGGTATCAGGTACACGTGTGATGTATGGAAGCCTAATCCCCAGAACTTTCGTCGCTAGTCCGAATGCTACTTCTGAATTTAGACTGTTTGCCATTGACCAAGCTGTTTCTTCTACTGAACCTTTTAAGGGTACATGCCCTGTTGGTGTTCCAGTCTTTCTTTTTTCCTCCTTGCAGTATTTCATGTCATCCAGGAAGGGGAAATGTGAGTGTGGGAGGCAGATTGCCAATAAAGACAGACACGAGATGTGCTTTTTCTCTTTAGGTGTTACGACCATACTCATTGTGGTATTTGTCAGGCAGTTGTCCCTAAGAAGCTATGCACCAGTTTGTCTTCCTTTTCTCTTTATCTGGTAAACCAGTGTGTGAAGTTATTTAACAAGTTTCCAGGCCAATTCCTTCTGGCCTGAAGTTCAGCCACCTCTTAAGAAAAAGGCTAAAAAAGCATGCACTGAATCTGCTGCTCCCCCACCTCCACCAGATGTCTCCCTCAGGTTGGATGAAGAATCAAAAGACTGGTGTGTGCTGATGCCAGTTTCCTCTGCCATGACCTAGTTGGAGCTAGACACAGAACTTCTTACTCACATGTCCTCTGAGGCTCTGCATACATATGTAGTACAGATGTAGAGAAGGAACCGTGGCTGATTATATCTGAAGGGCTTGAAAGATTCTTCAAATTTTAGCTATGGTAGAGATGCCTGATGCCCTTATTAAATCCAGACAATAGTGTAAAACTCCTATATTTGTCGTGGCAACTGTTCCTTTAAAAAATAAACAGAAAAACAAACGTGACTACTGCAGCTAAGGAATCTCTCAAAGAGTGGCAGGACTTTACTCAAGGGTTGTTTAATGCCCTCATGTCTCTGACCCCCCCACTCCCCACAGGGATTGTCTGTCCTGGTTGTCCACTCTACGAAACCTAGAAATTTTGACCCTTCTGATAAGGAGTCCTTAATGTATTCCTCACAAATGCACATTCCTTTTGCTTTGAGAACTGACACTTCTTTTTCCCCTGACTCTTGAGAAATTATCCTTTGGTGATACAGTGGTCTATATGATGGAATACTTTCTTCCCTGAGTATCAGAGCTTGAAAAGAGGTGTTATGAACTCTTGCAAATGGACCCATCCTGACTTCTGCAGTCCTTCCAGTCTTACTTGCACAGTTAGCACCTTTACAGCAGCTTCTCAGGCTCCTGACTTTTAACCTCCAGCTCCTAAGAAGCCAGACAGATTTTATAAAATTCTTGAGGATCATAAATACTTTGTATAAAAGTGTGTCATCTGATCCTGCTGCTGTTTCTATGTCCACAGAAGAACCATCAAAATTGTTTTCTTCTTCCAAGTTTCTGCCTTCTGACAAGGACAGCCATGGTGTGGTGTGATAATGAGGGGGAAAGTGTATACTTCTGCTACCTTGGCCATTAATTGTCAGACCCACATGACTGGATATGTCTTGGATGTTTTATCCCAGCTAAGGGAGAAGGGGTTGACTTGCATGCTTAATTCAAGCAGTAAGACTTATGTTCTCTCTCTGTCTCTCTCTTCTGAATTCTGCCTTTCATGTAGTTCACCATACCATTAAATGCAACTATTATGCCACTGACGCATCCTCTAGGGCAGCTGCATCTTGTACTGTCATGAGGATATATCCATGGATGCACCTGGAGTTTTTCCCCGAAGACATAAAGGTCAGATATTTAGATTCTCTCTTGGACAGTCAGAATCTTTTTGGCACTGCTGCTGCAGAATTTTTACAACCCTGTAGGATAAGGGTAAAGTTATGCAGGACTTCAGATAAATTTAGGTTCTCATCTACCCAAGTTCAGGAGGGATTATCCTTCAAAATCTTTTTGTCATAGGCAGCCTAGACAGCCTGCTAGAAATAAGAATTTCCCAAGCGAATTTTCACAGATAAACCCATGCAGTAGTCTAGAGGCCAAAAAACACATTTTGATTATAAATCTGCCTTCAGCATCCAGCCTCCCCTCCCCCTCGGCCAGATTCCTGTGTTTCTCAGGTTAACCCTTTACTTCCCTATTTGGCAACTGATAACAGATGCTTGGATTCTCTCAACTATCCAGCATGGGTATTTTATTGGCTTGCAAGTAAGTCCCTTGCTCCATTTTCTGGTCTTCCTCGGTAGCCTCCTTACCAGCTTCTTTATTTTCCTCTGGTCTTGAGGGATCAGGTGGAACAGAGAACCATACAACCTGTTCCCTTTGTCAACAAGGAACAGGTTTTTATTCTAGATTGTTTCTGGTTTCCAGGAAGGAGGGGTCATGGCATCCCATTCTAGACCTGTCCTATCTCACTCAGTACCTTTCTCCGGATCTCTTACTTCAGACTGTTTTCTGGTTTCACTGGATTTGAAGGATGCTTACCTCCATATTCTCATTCATACTCTCTTTAGGAAATGTTTATCTGTTTCTTCCTCTCATTATCAGCTCTCTGCCTTGTGTTTTTGTCTTTGTCCAGCAACAAGGGTAATTGCCAAATGTCTGATCCTTGTGGTAGCTTTCTGCAGACTTCAGGAAATCCAAATATTCCCTTACCTGATTGATCTTCTTCAAGCTACCTCTCAGCAGCAGCTTCTTCAGAATCTACACTTCAGTATGCTTCTGCACAGTGTGAGAGTCCCTGTCAGGACCAAGTGTTTTTGGGTTGCTAGATTCAGACCATTCCAATGTTGGCTTCTCTTCTGCCTCCCAAGGTCCTCTGACTGCTTATTTCCAGTTCTTCCTGCAAGGGAGTTTCTCCGAGCTTTGGGGTTCATGGAAGCCATCATTCCCATTGTTCCTTTTGCCAAACTCTACATGAGGAAATTTCAATGGTATCGCAAGACCGTTTGGCTACAGCACTGCACTCTAGAGTTTCCAGTCCCTCTTTTACCCTGTCTCAAACTTCATCTCAGCTGGTGGATTCAGCAGCTCTCTGTAAATACAGGTCTGCCTTTTCAGGTTCCTTCGGCTACTCAAGAGCTGTGCATAGATACTTCTGATCGAAGTTGAAGAGCTTCCTGCAACAACCTGAAAGTTGAGGGTCGTTGGTCCCATCAACAGTTGTCAGACCACATCAGTATCAGAGATGAGGGCTCTAGTCCTTGCTCTTCAGGCCTTTTACTCACTCTGGGTTCCAGGTCCTTTAATTTTTTTTCAGACAGATTCTCTGAGCAGGTCCAGGACATATCCTCATGAATAGATGCTTCACGAAGATATCATGAATAGATGCTTCACGAAGATATGTTTCTGGACATTTTCCATCAGTGGGGTACTCCTCAAGTAGATATTTATGACTGCCCTCTGAACAGACTACTTCCTCAGTTCTGTTCCAGAGTTTCAAGTCCACTGGCTTGGAAAGTGGATGCTATGGCCTCTTCTTGGAAGGGAATGTTCTGTATGCCTATCCACCAATTAGTCTACTTCCCAGGGTCTTGCACAAGATCTTGTGGGGCACACCCAGAATCTTGCTGGTGACTCCCTTTTGGCCCAGAGAGCTCTGGTTCCCCTTCTCTTTCACCTAGCCAAGGGCAATCAACACATATTACCTTACAGGATAGATCTTCTCATACAAGATAAGAGGTCTCTCATTCACCCTCATTTGTCCACACTTCAACTGACACCTTGGGTAGTAGGGATTTGATTCCTTTCCAGTGCTATTTCTTGAGGATGTTCTTCAAGTTTTGCAGGAGTCCAGAAGACCCACTAGTAGAAACTCCTATGTAGCTAAATGGAAGAGATTTCCTGTTTGGTGTCTCAAGCATGACCAGGACCCCTTTTTTGTGGGAGATCCATATGGTCCTTATTTGTGTGAATTGTTCAATACTGGTTTGGCATATTCTTCTGTTAAAGCGCATTTGTCAACCATTTCGACCTGTCTACATCTTTGGCTTCTAGTTTTGAAGTCTTCATATCAGGCCACCAAGAAAACCAATTCCTCCTCCTTGGGACCTTAATTTTGTTCTAGAAAAATAGACACATTCTCCTTTTGAGCATGTTGTTTCTTCCTTCCTTCAATATTGTACTTAGACTGTACTGTTGATGGGCCCCCTACTTAAGCCAGTAGAGTTTCTGAACTTAAAGCTCTCATGGTGGTTCCTCCTTTTTTGATTTTTCACAAAGACAGGGTGTCTGTTTGCACAAATCCCTTTTTTGCCCAAGGTGCTTAATGATTTGTACTTGAGTCAGTCTGTTCATCTTCCCTGTTTTTTTTCCTTCTCCACAATCTGCTAATGAGAAGGTACTACACGTCTTGAATATATATATACATATATATATATATATATATATATATATATATATATATATATATATATATAGAGAGAGAGAGAGACCACTCAGATATTACTTGAATAAGACAAGATTCATCAGAAAATCTTAACTTTTTATTTCTTTTCATGCCAGATAATTGGGTTTGGCAGTGTCTAAGCAAACCATATCCTGTCCTGGATCTCTAAGGGGCCATTTCCTTTTGTTATGGTTTTTATTGTTAGCAGGTTTCCTCTTCATTTCATTCTCATTTTACTAGGGCAGTAGCCTCTTCTGGTGCTTTTTTCAAGGGTCTGGATACTAGATGCATCTTAGAAGCTGCTACTTGGTTTGTATAGCCGTTTTATGCTTCATGTAGAGATTGGTGGATTTTTCCCCAGATTGAAGGCAAATGCTGAAGATGTGATGGGGAAGAATGAGATAATTGGGAACTTTATTTGGAGAGGTTTGAGGTAATCAGCTGACCTGCATAAAAGCAGAGCACATTATGAATTTTATAAATTTAGGTATCTGTAAAATCTTATCGAGGACTGCGTTAAAATGGATAAATGAACCTATTATACCAGCCTCCAAGAAAAACACACAAAAAAGACTTTTGGTTATCAGCAAACAAACTAACACATCCTGGCCAAACTACCACACCCTCTACTTCTAACACCAATTTCTCAGTACCATCTCAGTTCAACTGCTTTATAGAGATAGTACTATCTATGATTAATAATAACAAATGTTAAGTTGTCATTCTCGCCTTCATTCTTGCTGGATGGGTTCGGAGCCGATCCTCGGCTCCGACTCGGCCTATAGTATAGCTCGAGAGCTATTTTTACCGGCTCGAGGCAGCCCTATATCCCACAATACCATGTGCTAACTCCCCAGATCTCTTTTGCCGCTTCGCTGCGAGGTTGCGTTTTTACCGGCTCAGGTCAGTGTAAAAATATTTTGTGTAGATTTCTTCAAATTTAAGGTTAGTTTTCCCTATCTTTTCATATTATCTTACCTTAAATCTTATTAGCAGTTTTTCATTAAGCCCTTCCCCCTTCCTTTAGTTAAACTTATAAACGGGCCTTCGGGCTTTAGTTTTACTATAGTTTTCCCTTTTTAGTGTGTGTGTGTGTGTGTGTTTCTCCCAGTCAGCCCTTTAACTTCTCCCCTTGTGTGAATGTTGAGTGTGAGTTGTGTGTGCTGACTGTATTAGCTTATTAGTGTCCGCTGTAATGTCCAAAGACACTAAAGTCTCAGGATTCAAGAAGTGTGACTCGTGCTGTCAGAAGATGTCTCTGACAGACGGTCACACTTCTTGCTTTATTGCCTGGGACCCTTGCACCTGCAGGACTCTTGTTCCGTTTGTCACGGATTTAGTCCAAGAGTCCTGCAGGAGCGCTGTAATAAGCTAATTTTGAGGGGCTTATTGAAGCCCGTTGACTCCCCGTCTAAGTCTGGCTCGGGGAAGTCTTCCAACCCCTCCAAACCCTCGGCTCCAGCTTCTGAGTCGACGGCTGGCAGAACCAAAAGTGCTCCGACATCGGCTCCAGTCGGATCCGATGCGAGCAAGATTTTGCCTGCTCCGAAACCCGTATCGGAGCCGACAACAGCACGCAAGCGCTCTAGATCGCCCTCAGTAGAGTCCGTTCGATCGGCTCCAGGATCGCCCTTACTGTCGGAGCGGAGTCATAGGACTCATTCCACCAGGTCTTCCAGGCTGTCCGACAATGACATTGAGAGGGTGGTCAGTAGACTCCTCAAGTCTCAGGCACTGGCCCAAATACTTCAAAGCCCATCTCACCAGATTGTGGCTCCCTCGGTGCCACTTTCGATTCCTCCTCCGACTCTTCAGTTGAGCTCGGAGCCGGAGTTTGTCGGAACCGGGACCTTGCCCACGTCGGAGCCGATACTACCACCTTCGGCCCCAGCGTCATTGGCTCTGACCTTTTCATTGCTGCCGTCCGTGGAGAGGTCTGGGCGCTGGGACTCCATCGTCGGCTCCGAGGGGGCAAGTGGCATCGGACCCTTGTCCGACCCCGTTCTCCCTCTTGGAGCATCGGCTCTGGTTAGTTTGGCCCCGACATCATTCTCGGAGCCTTCTCTGTCGGTGCCGGGGGCGGTCCTGGTATCCTCGGAGCCAGGACTGTCTTTGGTGTCTGATAGGGGAGCCTTTGAGGTGATGAGGAGCATGCTGGATCCGGTGTCCACTCCTAGGTTGGTTCCTTCAGCTCTTCCCTCTACAGTGCCTGTTACGGTCTCTGGTCAACCTCTTGCAACTGATAGCAGAGATCCAAAGTGTAGGGTACCCACTTTGGGTGTCTCTTCCTCGTCCGAGGCCTCCCCTGAAGCTTCAGGGGACCCCCCTAGGAAAAGAAAGTGCAAGAGGAAGCACGTAGACTCCCCCGAGTCTCTCACTTCGGACACCAACTTGGATGAGTCGGAGGGTTCCCCGAGATCCCCCTCTGAGGATGTCTCCTTTTCAGGCATCCTAGAGATCCTGAAACAGAGGGGGAATTGGTCCACCCTCAAACCCTCCGAGGACGAGTCGGTTTACCTTGACGCTTTTGGGTCTCGCCCTTCCACCTCCTGGGTGTCCCCTCCTTTCGACCCACTGATGGAAGTAGTGGCCAGAAAGGTGTGGGCAGCTCCTGACTCGATGGAACCTACCCCTAGGAGGCCTTCTAAATTTATTTCTGCTCCGGTAGACAAACCATTTCTGACCAAAGGTGTCTCGGTAGATGCTATGGTGGTAGCAGCTGCCACTAAGAAGGAATTAGCTGATCCTTCTGTACTTGTTCATCCTCCTAATAAAGAGTCCAGGACTATGGACAGGTATGGTAAGCAGACATTTGCTTCAGCTACCTTTGCCATGCGGTCGCTGAACTATTTATGTCATTTCACCCGCCTTCAGAGAGATTTGCTCAAAGAACTAGGTGAAACCATACAGGATCCTTCGGCTGAGGGTTATCAGGACAAGATTAACTCCCAGCTGGCTACCCTGAATTCCATTGCCAACTCCTCCGTGCGGCTTATCTCTTATGCAGCTGATGGAGCGAGTAGGTCCGCAGGCACAGGTGTTGCGTTAAGACGTCACGCCTGGATGCGACTCTGTAATTTTGCTGATCCTTTCAAGGCATGCTTCACCAACACCCCCTTTGATGGTTCAGAGTTGTTTGGACCTCAGGTGAAGAATACCCTCACCAGGTGCGAGCAAGATGGTAAGACTCTCTCTGCCATGGGAGTCCACTTTTCCACACCATCTAGACCATACCCTAAAGGTCAGAAGGGAGGAAAGATGTGGTTCCGCAAACCACAGGGAGTCGTGCCTGCCGCATGTGGTGAACTTCCCCCCAGAGGCAGAGGGGGGGACAATAATAGACGCCGCCCCAGGGGCAGAGGGGGTCCACAGAACCATTGTTCCAGGGAATCCTTCCCTGACCAACCCTGTCAGCATCCCTGAGAAGCTGCCCTACTGTCCACCTCCGGAGGCAGTCAGGGGAAAATTATCTCTGTACCCGGAAGCCTGGAAATCCCTCTCTCAAGACAAATGGGTACAGTTGATCATATCCGAGGGTTACAAAATCCCCTTCATTTCCCCTCCGATCCAACCGCCGAGACCCCTCCCAGACGTACCACCCGGACAAAGGGGTCAGGCACAGCTAGAGATAAAAAAGCTGTTAGAAAAAAGAGTCATCCAGGCAGTCCCAGCAGACCAGCTAGGATCCAGAATTTACTCCAGGTTCTTTTTGTTACCAAAAAAGACAGGAGACTGGAGACCCATTTTGGACCTCAGCAGACTGAACAAGTCTGTGCAGAAGACAAAATTTTGGATGGTAACGCTGCAGTCCATTCTGCCCTTCTTGGGCAGAGACAACTGGATGTGCTCGTTAGACCTTCAGGATGTGTACTATCATGTAAAGATACACAGGTGCTCCAGGAGGTTCCTCCGCTTCCGGCTGGGAGCCAGTCATTACCAATTCAGAGCCTTGCCCTTTGGTCTCACCACAGCCCCCTGGGTGTTCACTAAATGTTTGGCAGTGGTCATGGCTCACCTGAGACACAAAGGATTCCAGGTGTTTCCATATTTACACTGGCTCATTACCGCTACCACCAAGCAGCATCTTATCATAGCCAGGGATTACACCATTCGCATTTGCAACAAACTAGGTATTTCCATAAATTTCGCAAAATCCTCCTTGTCGCCTTGTCAATGTCTAAACTTCATAGGCGCCGTGTCAAACACCACAGAAATGTCTGCGACATTACCACCTCAGAGAGTGACAGACATACGGCGGAATGTTCAGTTTCTGTTTCAGCCCAACAGAATTCAAGTCAAGTTAGTACTGAAAACATTAGGCCTCATGGCAGCGGCGATTGTCCTGCTCCCCCGGCCCGCTTTCACATGAGAATTCTCCAGTGGATGCTCTTTTCTCAGTGGTCCTTTCAACAGCTCCCAATGACTCACAACATTTTGATAACCCCAACTTGCAAGAAACATCTCTCCTGGTCGATGGTCTCCCCTCAACTTCTTCAGGGCAGACCCTTTGTTCTTCCCCCTCCAGTTGCCACGGTGACAACGTATGCCTCCCTGATCGGGTGGGGGGACACTATCAGGGCAGGACTGTCCAGGGCACATGGCAACAATTAGAATGCCACCTGCACATAAATGTCCTAGAGATGAGAGCAGTGCTATTATCGTTCCCACGGGGACTGTAGCAGTTCAAACGGACAATATGTCCGTCGTGTGGTACGTAAACAAGCAGGGCGGAACAAAGTCCTACCCCCTATGTCGAGAAGCACTCAGACTTTGGCAGTGGGCGATCTCCTCTCAACGGTTTCTGATAGCAACGCTCATCCCCGGGAGGTCGAACGTCATAGCGGACAGACTGAGCAGAACAATTCTTATGCCTCACGGGTGGTCTCTAAATCAAGTGGTAGCGGAGAGAATTTTCCAGAAGTGGGGCCAGCCTTGCTGCGACCTTTTCGCAACACCTCAAAACAGCAAGTGCCTCGACTTCTTCACTCTCTTCCCCCTACCAGGCCACCCCTCCAGAGATGCTCTAGTCCACGATTGGCCTCGGGGTCTTCTATATGCTTTTCCCCCTTTTCCGTTGATTCCACAGTTAATTCAGAAAGCAACCGCATTGAGATCCAAAATGATCCTCATTGCTCCGTACTGGCCTTGACAAGTATGGTTTCCGTTCCTGCATCGTTATCTACTGGAACAGCCCTGGCATCTGGAACCTTTTCCAGACCTTTTGACCCATCTGACGGGCAAGCTGCACCAATCTCTTCAGTCCCGCAACCTCACAGCTTGGTTGCTCCACTTCCAACCATAGCCAGGCTTCCCTTTATTTCTCTTCCTGTCCGTGATATCATTCTTGCCTCCCATAAGTCCAATACTAGGAAGACTTATGTGAGTAAATGGAAGCGTTTTTCGTTCTGGGCAGAAGCTAGGTCTTTAGATCCCTTTAATGCACCAATTCATAAAGTTCTGGATTTTCTGGCGGAGCTCTTTCATTCAGGGTCGTCGTCGGCCACCATCAGACTACAACTAGCAGCCATTGCCAATTTTCATGTAGGGCTCTCGGAAACCAATATTATGTCCCATAAACTCTGGAAAAGCCTTCATCAAGGGCATCTTTTTGCTCAGACCCCCCATTAGGGATCCTCCTCCACAATTGGATCTAAATTTAGTGTTAACTTCATTAATTCTCCCTCCCTTTGAGCCTGCAGCTTCTTGTTCTGTCAAGCTCCTCTCTTGGAAAACTCTGTTTTTGGTGGCTATAACATCTGCCAGAAGGGTGTCGGAACTTCAGGCCTTGTCTGTTCGTCCCCCTTATTTGGTTTTTCATAAAGACAGGGTAGCTCTCAGAACGAATCCTTCCTTTCTATCAAAAGTTTCTTCTGAATCAAATCTCAACCATACTATTGACTTGCCTGTTTTCTTCCCAAATTATTCAAACAGGGCTGAACAGAAACTACATTCCTTGGATGTTCATCGTCAACTGCGGTACTATCTAGACAGGACAAAACAATTCAGAAAGTCAGAACAGCTCTTCCTGTCTTATGCTGAAGGAAAGAAAGGACTTCCAGTATCAAAGGTAACTCTTTCCAGATGGTTAGCATCCATCATTACCTTTGTTTACGAGTTGAGACACAAACAACTTCCTTCAAAACCTAAGGCTCATTCAACCAGGGCACTATCAACCTCAACAGCCTTTCAAGCAAGGTTACCATTAGATGCCATTTATGCAACAGCTACATGGGCTTCTCAACATACTTTTATTACCCGTTACAAACTTGATATAACCTCCAGAAATAGAGCTGACTTTGGTTCCACCGTACTCAGGAGTCTGTTCCGTTGAGCCACCCAGGACCAAGGTGCTAGGGACGCCGTCCCATCCAGCAAGAATGAAGGCGAGAATGACGACTTAACATTAAGAAGTTATGTACCTACCATAACGTTCCATGTTAGTTGTCTTCTTCTTGCCTTCTTTCTTGCGTCCCTCCCTCCTGCCTCCTAGCCTGGACAGACTTGAAGGTCTCTGAGTCCTTCTATTTCATTATATATAGTTCTTCAGTGTTACCCCATATCATGAGTGTTACCAGCAGGGAAACCGTATTTTTGGTAACAATAAAATTATACTATGTGTTAGCTATCAACGAGATCTGGGGAGTTAGCGCATGGTATTGTGGGATATAGGGCTGCCTCGAGCCGGTAAAATTAGCTCTCGAGCTATAGTATAGGCCGAGTCGGAGCCGAGGATCGGCTCCGAACCCATCCAGCAAGAAAGAAGGCGAGAAGAAGACAACTAACATGTAACGTTATGGTAGGTACATAACTTCTTATTCACCTCTCTCTCTTGCTGCATCCTGTCCTAACCAGTCACATTTAGTCTTCATCATCATAATCATCACTGTTGCAATAACCTTTGCTTTATGGGTTATATTTTCCTAAGGATCTTGCTTCTGACCAGCTTTCCAAAGCTTTCTGTGCACCTTCCATTCACAAATCATTAGTCAGCTTGAACTGAACTGACAAAAACATCAGAAATGGGCACCAAACCCTTCAGAGCTTTCCTACCTCTAAACAGCACTTGTAGCTTTCGAGAATCTGCGATAGCCTGATGTTGATCCTATACTGGGCAGATTAGTTCCCTTCAGGGAAACAGCTTTCCACTGCTTTCATGATAAAAACCTTATTTTTCCCCCCATAAAACTTGAGACCTGATGTTGCTGGTTTCACTCATTCCTCAAATTGTGTGTTTTGGATCCGACCCTCTAATCCAACTCGGCTGCTTAGGAAATGTTCCCTGGAGAGATTCTCTTCTGAGCTGCCAAAAAGGCTCCAAAAAACACTCAGATCTGAGACCTTCGAATTTGACAGTCTTGTTCTTTTCTTCTTCAGCTCCCCATGCTCCACCTGTCCTTTCAGGGCCAGGCATCTCAGCACAGAGGTCTCCTCTTAAGGAGGCCTCTCTCAAAAAAGTGCCCAGGCCACCGTCAGCTTCCTTTTCCGTCAGGTCTTCCCAGAGCTTGTCCAAGCATGAGGTGGGATAGACTGATGAGACAGTTTCTCAAGATACAGGTTCAGATCGGGCTTTTGCCAGCTTTGTCCCATTCCGCATTCATGAGCAGACATTCTCCCTTCCATCCTGTAGCTCCTTCTCTGATCCAACCTCTTGGTTTGGAGTCATCAGATCCGATGGCCCAGAAAACTAAGCCATCAGATCCAGTAGAAGTTATTACTTCGAGTTTGACCACCTCCCTGACATGCTCGGCTCCAACAGCATCGGCGCCCAGTGCTTCTCAGAGCCAAAGCTTAGATGTTGAGTCCTGGGGGCTTACTTTGACTCCAAATTTTCAGAGCTGTTGCTTCCCTTCAGTGCCTCATTGTTCGACAGCTCGGCTCCAGCTCCACCCTTTGAAGCAGTGGATTGTGGGGGTTCTGGAGAAGTCTGCTCTGACAGCTTTGGCTCTGGAAGGGCGACTCTCTGGTCCTTGTAGTCTATCTCGCTTCAAGGTGGTGGAGAGGTCCTCTCCCACTCTAGGGGACTCCCTGTTCTCCCACCATCAGATCCGATCTGCACCTCCATGGAATCTTTGACTGAGACCTCATGTCTAGCACTGGGACAGCTTGTTCTAGAAAGCCTCCAGCCCTTTCCTACTGTGGAACCCCAAACTTCTTCCATCCCATAGGGGAGGTCCCCCGGAAAAAGAAGTTTAAAAGGAGACACTTGGATTCCCCTCAGGAATCAGTCACTAATGACACTGACTTAAAGGAAAGAGAGCGGTCTCCTAGATTTCCACCTGATGGTGTCTCTCTTGCAGACATCTTAGAGATCCTCAGTTAAAAAGGTGGGTGGACTTCCCAAAATCCTAAACCAGATGTGACAGTGCCTTTGGAGGATGTTGGCCTACATCCTGGGTATCCCTCTCCCCTCTGCAGATCCACTTATTGATTTAGTGTCTACCAAGGCATGGAAGGAATAGGACACTGTAGACCCCATACCCAAATGGGCAGCTAAGATACCCAGTGCCCCCTTAAACAGACTACACTGGGCCAAATGAGTCCCGGTAGATACCATGGTGGTTGTGGCAGCCCCCAAAAGGGAGCTGGCTGAGGAAAGCATCACTGTCAATCCTTCTAACAGGGAGTCTAGGGCTTTGGACCGATTTGGAAAGAGGGTTTACGCTTCGGCCACGTTTACTTTACAAGTGTTGAACTGCTTGTCTCACTTTACTAGGCTACAGACAGAATTAATCAAGGAACTTGTCTAGCTCAGTCCCTAAGTGTTTGATGAGTAGCACAAGACTTTTTCCTCCAGAATGGGCACTCTTCATTCAATGTCCAACTCATCCATGAGGTTGATTTCCAACACTGCAGAAGGCAACTGCCGGTTCCATCATTGCCATTAGGCACCATGGCTGGATGTGGTTGTGTGACTTGACTTTGTGCAACCTTTCAAGGAGTCATTTGTCAATGTACCCTTAGATGGTTCATCATTGTTTGACCCCACGGTCAAAGACACACTTCCATAGCAAGAAAGATGGAAAGACCTTCTCTGCCATCAGAATCTGTTTTTCTACACCACAAAGATCCATCTCCAGGAATCCGTGTGGAGGTAAAAACTGTGATTCAGGAGATCTCAAGGTCCTTTTCAGGAATCTCCTTGAGACTTTTCCCCCAGGGACAGAGGGGGAAACAGTTACAGTGGTAGATGTTGCCTCCCGGGTCACAGGAGGTTCACAAAATCAAGGGCCTTGAGATTCCTTTTTGAACAGACCCTTTCAGTGCCCCTGAAAGGTTGCATGACTGCCCTTCTCTGGAGGTTGTTGGGGCACTTATCCTTGCACCCAGAAGCCTGGCTAGCCATCACAAATGACCAATGGATGCAAAGGATCATATCCAGAGTGTAGATCAGTGTTTGTGTATACATTTAAAAAGCTATCGAAGGGCTTTCACAAGTGTATACATACTGAGCACATGCAAGTCTGACTGCCATTTTGTAGTAAGCTGTTGAGATGTAAGCATGTATGTGTATAAGGTCTGTGTGTTAACCAGTTCATTCATATCTTATGATGTTGCTGTCCATCCTGATGCATTTCTATGTATTAAAGCATCTAAACAAAATACCCCGCCTAGTTGTCATTTGTGTTAGAGAGGGATGAGTGACATGGTGTTAGAAGCGGCATGTCTAAAGGACTTGAAGCCAGGATGGAATCCAAATTCTTCAGTTCGAGATCGATAGGCACTCAGTTGAAGCTGGAAGAATATAGAGGAGTGAATCAGACGTATAATACGCATACTTCACAAAACAGGTCATAAACAAATTTCACATGTTAAAACTTGCTCAGCACTATTTTTATTTGCCAAATATGTAATGAGGCATACAGAACGCTCTAAAAGACTTTCGAATAAACTGATGTCCAATATTGATAAAAATGTTTGAATTACTACGGAAAATGTTTGAAATAAAGTCCGAATTGCATAAAACAAATGAAATAAAGGGAAACGACCGCATTATTGCTAAGCACGTATTTTTGTATTGATCAAAGATATCCAAGTTGTCAGAAGTGTATAAAGTGTTTGCATTTTTGTGTAGTGTTACAGTAAAGTTATTCACAGAATACAGCCAGTACAGTGCATATTTCACAAAGTACAGTGTTTCAGAGTTTATTGTGTATTTGAATGTTATTACAAGCTCACAGAACAGTTTGTTCATACATAATTACAAGGACCATATTTTTATTGTATGTACAAACACATACTTTGTGGGCATGGCAGATGGATTCCGAAAACCCAGTGCACTTGTGTTTGACAGTAATATTGCTGAGAACTGGAGAGTGTTTGAGCAAGAGTACGACATTTTCATACAGGCTGCATTTTGTGATAAAGATGACTGTACAAAGGCATTTATTCTACTTAATTTAGCCGGGTCAGAAGCCATAGAAAGGGAGCATTCATTTGTGCATAGCACCTGCTATCTATACAGGAGAGGGAGAACCGTCATACTGTTGTACCGGCTGAATCAAGGGAGGACCCTGAGTGCTTAAAATGTAAATTTAGAGAAATGTGCAACTGCCCAGACAAATGTTACAATGGAAAGGCAGTGGCACTTATTTTATGCAAGGGAACAAAAGCCTGGTGAAACTTTTGCAGCATGTATAACTGACTTGAGAAACAAAGCTAAACATGCAGATTTTAAGGTATGAGTTGATAAAAGGACAGACTTGTTTGTGGTATTAAAGATGATGCCGTGAGAAAGCTTTTGCTTCATGACAGTGATTTAACTTTGAATAAGGCCACTGAGATTTGTCAGATATATGAGCTCACAGAAAAGCTCACAAATATGCTTACAAATGAGAATAGCTCTAGAAGGCACAGTGACAAAGCAGTATGCAGCACGTAGTTAAAAGAAACAAGCCCAAGCGCATGGCAGCAACTGTAAACCCCCACTCACTGGTAAACCCCAGAACTTTCCAGCAAATTCCAGAGTTCACACAGTCTCAGTGAAGCATAAGACTGAGTCAGCAAACCCAAAGCATTGGCCCCAAATTAGTTTCATTGCCAAGTACCATAATTGTGGTGGAAGTCATGAGTCTAAAATGAAAAAGTGTTTAGCTGTTGGTCAGCAGTGCCACAAATGCAATAAGTGGAATAATTTCAAAAGGTTTTGTAAATCAAGAGGTCCACATTCTTTTATTAAAAAGGAACATTTTAAAAAATGAGTTGATCATTTAGAGAGTTGCAACCCTACTCTTTATGTTGATGGTGTGTTGGTGCTTCATGAAACAGTCAGTGCAGTAGATTTAAGGGCAAAGAGTGAAGTATTTTGCATTGTTCGGATAAATGGCAAACCCACAGAGCTCAAAGTTGACAGGTCCCAAGTGCAATGTTATGTCAGCAGAAACATTTGCAAGTGTGTGTCTTGGTGAAAGGCTTGATTTGGCAAGCTGTGAGAACCTTGTTGCTTATGGAGGTGAAGAAATTCAAACTGAAGGCTCAGTAGTGCTTTCATGTTAGTGTGCTGGGAGATGTTACGACTTGTTATTTTTTGTGGTTAAGTGGAACGCCCAGTCATTATTAGGCTGAGAGACAGTTTGAAAATGGGACTGCTTTAATTTAATAAGGAAGGTCCACCAAGTTAGCTTGAAAGGCCACTACTAATTTCATCAAGTACATTTTTTCTACCTATGCTGATCTTTTTGAAGGCAAATTAGGAAAGCTTCTAGTTGTGTACTCTGTGAAGTTTGAACCAGATCAGGCCAGCACAAAAAGTTCCAGTAGCCGTGCAGGACTGAGTCAAAGATGAGCTAGATAAAATGGTGCGACAAGGTGTGATTTGTCGAGTTGCAACTCCAACTGAATGGGTATCTTCCATGGTGGTAGCTCATAAGAAAAGCTCAGATGACATCAGAATATGTGTTGATCCACGAGATTTGAACAAAGCGCTAAAAAGACCTCGTCATCCAGTGCACAAAATCAAAGAAGTCGTAGGCTTGATGCCAAATGCCACTTTTTTTTCTGTCTTAGATGCAGAGAGTTCATTTTGGCAAATTCAGTTTGATAAGAAAACATCATTGCTCATTACATTCAGTACTCTGTTTGGCAGATACAGATTTTTAAGAATGCCATTTGGGATAAAGTCTGCAAGTGAAGTCTTTTGACGTGCAGTGGAGCAAATTTTTTTCTGGGTATCCTTGTGCTGTTATAGTCAGCAAGGTACTAGTAGGAGACCATGGTGAAGCTGAGCATGACCAAAACCTCAGAAAAGTTCTAGAAGGGTACCAAGTGAATCTTAAGCGAAGTCCATAGAAATGTAAATTCAGGCTACAAGATGATGTTCTTCATGTTTTACTGCTGTAGTCATCACACTTGGGTTATCTGCCTGCAGGTAGCCCTCAGTCGGCCCGAATACCAGAGACTTAGTATTTCTGCATTGGTTGCTGTTGCTCCATGTCTGATGTCAGGTTGTCAGGGGTATAAAAACGGGCAGCCGACGCCATTACATCAGTCTTTCTTGCCGAGGAGCCAGAAGCAGTAGCAGTTCGCACAAGTGCTGGTCGTCCGCTACCTGAGTTTTCATTTCTGAATTGAGTTATCCTGAAGTCTTCTAAAGCCAAGTACTCCGGTGGGGATCCTTTTTTCTTGCTCTAACCGATGTCAGAAAAAGTTAACAATTGTCTTGCCTGTGGAAAGCAAATACCACACCGAGATTTTCATTCTTACTGCGTCACCTGTTTAGGCCCAGACCACGATGTACCTTGCTGTCGGTTTTGTGCCTTGTTCAACACCCAAACTATTCGTCGTTGGGCCCTTATTGTCGCTAAATACTTTTGTTCTTGATCTCTGTATTCCGAAATGGCTTTGGTAAGCCATCCGACTATTTCAATTTAGGCAGTGAGGTTATATGGAGTATTTTAGTTTTTAAATAATTTTTTGATATAATTGTATTTTATATTCATGAATTTCAAAATACTGTTCATTTTATATTCCAATATAGAATATAAACAGTTTTTTATGTAAGGTTTTACTGTGTGAATAGAAAACTTATAGGGTTTTCTTTAAGTTTTAATTACTTAATTAGTATGTTAATGGATACCTGTATTTAAAGAGATGAACTAACTGGTTAATTTGTCTAATGAAGTTACTGAGGTAACGAAAACGGGTATCACGGTGTTTTACTTGCGTTTACCTACAATAAACCTGTGTTTTACGAGCCATTGTGCATCTTGGATATTTATTGGCCTTTTCTTCTCCCTCCGGTGTTGGTCGGTGTGTTTGGTTTTATTCTCCAACACTTGCTTCTGCTTTTTTGGCTGGTTTTTGTTATGGAAGCTCTGGGGGAGAGTGCATCAGCCGATATCCAGGAACCCAGTCTTCGAACTGAAGTTGGTGAAATTCGCAAGTTGACCGGGCAGCTTAGTCAACTTTTGGACCTTCTTTTACCCTTAGGGCAAGGTATTCAACAATTGCTTTCCAAACCTTGTCATGCAACTAACAACGAAAACGGACAGTCAGTTAGCCATTCTAACTATCATTCGAGTTCTGTTATGCCTTCCTCCAACGGCAGAGGTCGCCCTATTGCAGCAACGGACTTTCACAACACTCCGCTCATTTTACAAGATGGGAGCGAGAGTCATCAGCGCTCCGACGGAGCAGTAGGACGAGATAACATGTTACCTTCTTCATTTCAGGAATGGTACCAGGACATTCCTACTTTCCAGCAACCGGGACAGGCGAACACCAGGGCTGATGACAGGTTATGTTTCCGGGAATCCATGGCTGCATTAGAGACTTCATTGTACAGGTACCGCAGTTTGAAACTGGATAACATGTACCTCAATGAATGTCTTAACAAAAACATTGTGCCCAAGGGCCTACGGGTCTGTAAATATCCCAGCAATGTCATCGCTGGTAGTGACTTTCATTCTGATTTGATTTCTGCTTTTGATAAGTGTGGTTTAGATATCATACGAGCTATAATTAAGAGAAATGAATCTGAGATTGTGATTCTAGACCAGGATATTACTAAGCACAACAATGTTGTTATTTCAGATCTGTTATTCCAAGTTGAATTGGAAAACAAAAAGTACCATCAAATTAGGAAGGATGTTGACAATAAATGTGCTGTGATATTACAGAGAAAATATAAGAAGTTACAAAGGGATATGAGGGAATATGAGGAAGGGTGTCCTTACCCTATACCTTATTCCAGTATTGACAGAAGACATAATAAAATACAGCCAGTGCAAGATACAGGGGATACTTCCTACAACAATGAACAAGAGGTAGGCCAGATGCAGGGATCGGAACCGCTCCCTAGGAGATCAGAGAGAATAAGAAATCAACGTAAAACACATTGTGAACAGTCTTTTTCCCCCCAAGGCTACCAATACAGAGAGAAGTTGAGGAACAACGGGCATCCACACCCGGGCAGGTTCAGTTTTGGGAATAAGCAATACTGAACTCGGCCTAGATGATAATAACCATGTAGACCCTATTTGTCAACAGGGGGGATACACCATTTACAACTACAGTTCCTTAAACATTAATGATACTTATTTTACACTCTTTACAAAAGGTTTTAAATATGTACCTAAAAGGAGTAGCTGTATGACCCAGGTTATTATTGATATTAAGCTTTTTATCAGGAAACTGAATTTAGAGCATCTTTTGGGTCAAGGGGAGGTTAATCCGAGTGCTGAACTACACAGAAGCAGTCTATACAACCCCCCTTTGCATCCACAATTAAAAAATCTAGAGCACAGGATAGAACAACAAGTCAGGAGTCATTGCGAAAGGGGTAGGTATACTTCTAATCTTACCACCTCTGAACAACAATTGTTACATGCTTTGCAACAAAATACTAACATCAGAGTAATGGGACCTGACAAAGGGGGAGGAACAGTGATTATGGACCAGCTTATTTATGAAGGCAAAATGAACACTATTTTAAAAAATGAGGCCAGGTACAGTCCGGTTTCCCTAAATGAAATCAACATAGCATACCAGAGAATTGACTTGGCTATCAAAGATTTATTGGACCAGGAAGCCATTGATTATGACACCTATGTCTTTTTAGATAATCCTCAACCCAGGGTGCCCTCTATATTCGGTGTACCTAAAGTGCACAAGAATATACAGGATCCACCCATGAGGCCAATAGTAGCAGCACAAGGATCTAAAATTTCCCCGCTTTCCAAATATTTGGATTATAAACTGAAAAGGTTATGGCCCAAAGCTACTCACATGCTGAAAGACTCATGGGAATTTCTAAGGCAGATTACCCCTGAACTTTGGAGTTCCACCCTCAAGTTTTTGACTATTGATATAGTGGATCTTTTTTCTGTTATTCCACATATAACAGGATTATCATGGTTAGAGGAAGCACTTGTATCCAATTCATCATCCAACAACAATGACAATTTTGTCATTATGCAGCTTATGGAATTGGTTTTGTATAACAATTTTATTTATTTTTCAGGGGAATTTTATAAACAGATCTCCGGAGTGGCCATGGGAGCTAACTGTGCCCCGACTTATGCGGACATAATTTTGTCCATTTGGGAAAATAAGTATGTGTTCAACAGCCCCTTCAGCAAACACTGGGTTGCATATTACAGGTTCCTAGATGATATTTGCATTTTTTGGACAGGAACTGACAGCCTTATTATAGATTTCATGGAGTATCTGACTAGTACTACCAACTTTCTTACATTTACATATAAAGTTACCAAGGACAGGGTAGAATATTTGGATGTCATGCTTAGCATTAACAGTGATCACCAATTTGAATCCTCAGTATATAGAAAGCCGACTTTCTCCAACAGTTATATACATTATGATAGTTCACATCCAGTATACCAAAAGAGGGGGATCGTCAAGGGTCAGTTTGTCAGAATCTCCAGAATGACATTGAACGAACAGGAGTTTTTGAAGGAGTGTGAGAACCTTAGTACTTTATTTCAGGACAGGGGGTATCCTAGGGACATGATACACAATATTTGCGAACAGGTTAAAAAAGAAAGAACAGGTAGATTCAGACCCATTTTGGGATTAACACAAGGTGATGATACCCAGACTCCACAGACATCCCAGTCGGAGTATATCAAAGCCTTCATTACACAGTACAGTGCTAATTCTAGCAAAATAAGAGATATAATTAGTAGAGAATGGGAAACTTTTACTGAGATTACTGATTTGGGTAATTTGCAAGGCAAGGAAATGAAGGCAGTCTTTCGTAAGGGTAATAGTATTAAGAACATTTTAGAAAAGGGGCCCTTTCGACAACATTCCTCTAGACCACGAAAGGGTACCTACAAATGTGGGTCTTGTGCCCAATGCTCGTACATTGCACACTCTGAGGAGATATTTTTGGCGGCTAAAAACATGACTATTAGAGCCAAAGCATTTTACAATTGTAATAGTCAAAGGGTTGTGTATCTGGCTAAGTGCATCCTATGCCCGGCATACTATGTGGGCAAGACAGAGCGGTCTTTGAAACGTAGAATATACGAGCATTACTATGACATACAAAAAGGGAACACCACCAATGCCTTGTTTAAACATACATACACATGTTCCAAAGCAAAATTTTTGTTTTTTGTTTTGGATAGTGTTCAGCTGGACTCTAGGGGCGGACTGTGGCAGACCATTTTAGAACAGAGGGAGACATACTGGCAAATCAATCTGGAAGCAAGTAAGGAACCTGGACTTAATGACTACATATCCATTAAACCCATATTAAAATTGAAAGCTATTTCAATTTAGGCAGTGAGGTTATATGGAGTATTTTAGTTTTTAAATAATTTTTTGATATAATTGTATTTTATATTCATGAATTTCAAAATACTGTTCATTTTATATTCCAATATAGAATATAAACAGTTTTTTATGTAAGGTTTTACTGTGTGAATAGAAAACTTATAGGGTTTTCTTTAAGTTTTAATTACTTAATTAGTATATTAATGGATACCTGTATTTAAAGAGATGAACTAACTGGTTAATTTGTCTGATGAAGTTACTGAGGTAACGAAAACGGGTATCACGGTGTTTTACTTGCATTTACCTACAATAAACCTGTGTTTTACGAGCCATTGTGCATCTTGGATATTTATTGGCCTTTTCTTCTCCCTCCGGTGTTGGTCGGTGTGTTTGGTTTTATTCTCCAACACTTGCTTCTGCTTTTTTGGCAAGCCATCCGACTACCGATCTTCCAAAAAAACGACAGAGACAGACCACACAGGTCCAAAACTGCCAACGACGCTTCCGTTAAGCTAGTCACCAGTTCGTCGGTACTCAGTGAGGCACTTTCGCAGCTCCTGATGCCCGCTTCAATTGATTCACAGGCCTCTAACGAGACCCGTTTGGAGTCCGGTATGTCGCGAGACTCTCCTTCGACTACGGAACCTGCGGATGTCTCTACCTTGGATGGGTCCGGAGCCGCTGAGCAGACACTGGCTTCTGAGGAAGTTCTTAGCACTACCGATATTCAACACAAACCGACGACTTCTTTCGCGTCTTCAGTTGATTTCCAATGGGAATGCCAAGACTATCCTCAGTCCAAAAAGAGACTCTGAGAATTTCTAGATTTGCCACAACATAGGCCTTTAGCAGTACCCCCAGGGCTGAATGTTGTGGATGATTTCTTTATGGAATCCAGTTTAACTCCTGATACTTTACCCCCTGCTCCTAGGAAACCAGACAGGTACTACAGAGTTCCTGACTCTCACAAATTCCTTTTCAAAAATCCTACTGCTGACCCAGGGGTCATCTCCCAGGGGCCTAAAGGTATCAAAGCAACTACAGCTAAGAATCCCACCCCTTCAGACAGGGATTCCAGAGCTTTAGACAGATGAGGTAAGAAAGTATACACCTCTGCAACTGTCGTCATTAGGGCTTTGAATTGCCAGTTTCACATGCTGAAGTACCAACAACATATTATGGAACTTGTTAAGCAAAAAATACCTACCTTTACGGACTTTGCAGAAAATAAAGAATTGCAAGAGCTTATGCATTCTGCAAGTCAAGTTAGCAAGCATACATTGCAGTGTGGCTTTGACGGCCTAGAAGCATCTTGCAGGGCAGCAGTCACTGGTTCCGTACTGAGAAGGCATGCTTGGCTTAAGGAACAGACCTTGCCAGACCATGTCAAATCAAAATTACTAGACGCTCCTTTGAACAAGGACAATCTGTTTGGCACCAAAGCAGAAGAGGTTCTTAAAAAGATGTAAGAAAAAGCTAAATCTATGCAGACAAAGATTTCTTACAAGTACAGCCTCCTAGATTCAGTAGGCATTACCCCTCAAAACATTGGAACTTTCCAGCCCCCTCAAGGCCATCTCAAACTAGATCCAGGGGAAACAGACCCCCCCCCCCCCAGACAACAGCCTCAGGGTATGCAGAGATCTAAGCAATGGAGTGCCTCCATTTCAAAAACAGGGAGTACTAAGCCATTTCCTTATGGAAAGAATGCTCACCCTGCAGCAGCTTCTTCCTATGCTGGTCAAAGATGCCGCATCTGCACATCCCTGTAAGGGACTCATGCAGGAAATATCTACACTTCAGGGCAGGATCTATGCATTTTCAGTTCTCTGCACTTCCCTTTGGCTTATCCACTGCTCCCAGAGTATTCACAAAATGCCTGGCTCCAGCTATTGCCTACTGCAGACAGAGAAAATTTACCTGTACTTGGACGACTGCCTGATTCATGCAGACAGTCATGAAATGCAGCTGCATCACCTGACATTTGTAAAAAAAAAAAAAAAAAAAAAAACTTCTAACCTCTCTGGGGTACACCATCAACGAAAAGGAATCAAAACTTAGACCCCAGTCAAAAGATTGTATTTCTGGGAGCAAGCTTGGATACGGTATCCTAGATGGCATTCCTTACTCCAGAAAAACAAGCCTATCTGACAGACTACTTCACTCAAATGGCCACCAGAACCCAGCTGTCTGCAAGGAAAATTCTGCAGGCCCTAGGGTTCATGGCATCATGCATCCTACTAATTCCATATGCCAGACTGAATACGAGGAAACTTCAATGGTACTTAAAAAGTCTTTGGTGCCAACATTCTCAGGACCTGGAAACAGTCATTCCTATCATACCTTGTCTAAGTACAGAGTTTATTTGGTGGACAGCAGCATGCAACCACATAAAAGGACTTTACTCAACCCCACGACGCCCAGACCCTAACCACAGATGCATCAGACTATGCCTGGGGGGGGGCACACCTGGACAACAAGTGCATTCAGGGCCACTGGAGCCCAAGTCAAATTCATCTGCATATCAACCAAAAAGAGATGCAGGCTGTGCAGCATGCTCTAACAGCTTTCAGATCCCTACTCTCACCAGGATCCCTGCTAATAAAAACAGACAACTACACAGTTATGTGGTACATCAACAAGCAAGGGAGAACCCACTCTTACCCACTCTGCAGGCTAGCCATGGCCCTGTGGAACATGGCCTTTGACATGCAGGTCCATCTGCAAGCTCAATTCCTGCCAGGGAAACAAAACTCACTTGAAGATGACTTAAGCAGAAATCTCCTAGATCCACATGAGTGGCAATTAGAGCCCAGCACCTTCAGCCTTCTGATTCAGAAATGGGGGGCCCCAGAGGTGGATCTCTTTGCCTCCCCCTGCAGTCACCAGCTCAGCAAATTCTGCAGCAGGACGCCTCACAGCAGGGCCTGAAAGTGGATGCCCTATCCTTCCAGTGGGAAAACCTCCCAATCTATTCATTTGCCCCTCTGCTCCTTCTCTCAAGAATATTGCTCAGGATAAGATAGGACAGACCAAGGACAATTCTGATTGCCCCAGTCTGGTCACACCAGCACTGGTACCCACTCCTGCGCAACCTGTCACCGGTGCCACCCTGGCATCTACCCCAGAGTCCGACCCTGCTCACTCAGCAGGGGCGAAAGATCTTGCATCCACAACTGCAAACCCTAAATCCTGCAGCCTGGTTTATTCCTTTAATTCTCTCGCAGTGACCAGCCTAAGCAAGCAGGTGCTGGACGCCATTCTTGAAGCCAGAAGACCCAGTACAAGGAAATCCTATGGTGATAAGTGGAAAAGGTATTGCTCCTGCATTCAATTTAAAGGAGATGACACAACTCTGCTCTCCCTACCTCTAATCCTGGATTAATTAGCATATCTACTCCACAGAGGCCTATCATTTTCCTCCATTAATATCCATGCCTCTGTCATCTCTGCTCATTACAACTCTGAGACACCACATTCTCTCACCCTCTTATCAAACAGTTCCTGAGAAGGCAAACAACTTAAGGCCACCAAGGAGAGCACCCACCCTTGCTTGGGACCTTAACTTTATACTGGAAAAGCTCACACTGCCCCCTTTTGAGCCTGCAGCATCAGCAGACGTAAAATTCCTCTCTTGGAAAACAATGTTGTTCCTGGCCATCACCTCAATGAGAAGAGTGTCTGAGCTACAAGCACTTATGGCCATGGAACCCATCATTATTTTTCATGCTGACAGGGTCTCCCTCAGGACTAATCCTTCTTTTATGCCCAAAGTGGTGTCCAGTGTGGCTCTCAACCAATCTATCCATTTGACAACCTTCTTCCCTGATCCTCAAAATAAAGGGGAAAGAATCCTGCACTCCTTGGATGTGCACAGACAGCTCAGATCTTACTTGAATAGGACTAAGCCCTTCAGGAAATCTGGCCAGTTACTACTCAGTTTTGCACCAGGGCAGAGGGCAAGGCCATTTCAAAACAGACAATTTCCAAATGGATAGCACACTGTATCCATTTATTCTACAGACACCATGGGAAACCAACCCCTCAGGGTGTCGGAACACATTCCACTAGGGCAACTTCTACCTCTACAGCATTCCTCAGGGGAGTCCCCACCAGGGACATTCTGGAGGCTGCTACCTGGAGTTCTGTACACACATTCACCAAGCATTACCACCTGACTATATTTTCCAAATCCAGGGCGGGTTTTGCAACTGCAGTCCTGCAGGGCATACTAGCCAGCCCAAACACTTCTGACTGCCTACACCCTTTCTACAGCTTTGGGAATCAACCCAAGTGTGATGACTGCAACATTGAAACATGAAGAACATAGTACAGTTGTGTACACTTACCATAAATGTAGATGTTTGAGTGTATTCACTGTTGCAATCCTGGTTTCCCTCCCTCCAGCTCCCTTCTCTCTCTCTCTTCTCTCTGTGTATACTACTCACCCAATGCAGGGGTATTGGTATTTACTTTTTACTGGTGGAAATTTTTCCACCATAGCGTACCTCCCTATTGGAGGGGGGGGGGGGCTCCTGACATTTGGGGCAAGAAAAACTGATGTAATTGCATCGGCTGCCTGTTTTTATACCCCTGACGTCAGACCTGGAGCGACAGCAGCCGACACAGAAATACTAAGTCTCTGGTATTCGAGCCGACTGAGGGCTACCTGCAGGCAGATAACCCAAGTGTGATGACTGCAACAGTGAATACACTCGAACATCTACATTTATGGTAAGTGTACACAACTGTACTTCACTTATGTTAGTCATTTATTTACCATTTCAGGCTTATGACTAGAGTCTTCTAAGTAAATACCCATTCTCAAGATTGCAGCTCCAGACATTGTTCAAGTCCTGCAATGCTTTTTTGGCATGGTTAACTATCTAGGCAAGTTCATTCCAGACTTGAGTCAAGTATCAGCATCACTCAGAAAGCTGACTTGTACACCAAAGAGCATTTGATATCCTGAAACAGAGAACTGCTAGTTCACCAACTCTTGGATACTATGATGTTCACAAGCCAGTTACTCTGCACCAAGGACAAATTTCGAATCACATGAAAGTCATTCTGCAAGAGAATCAACCCTGTTGCCTGTGTGTCGAGAACTCTTACCCAATCTGAAATGCAGTATGCCCAGATCGAGAAAGAGCTTTTGGCAATTGTGTTTGCATGTTCAAAGTTCCATGATTATGTTTATAAGCAAATAAACCAGATGAAGAAAGACCACAGAAAGGCACAGGTGCAGCCAGCAACGAAAAGTTTTAATAAAATAAAATACGCTTTTCGTCCTACCCACTGGTAGGACTTCTTTAGATAAAATGAGTGTGTTACACCCAAGTTTTATGCAATTGTAAGATGCACAATCAATTAATTAAGTAAGCAATTACACCATCAATAAATCAATAAAACAGTGTAACACTCATTTGAAAACACATTCCACTCTACCCTGTGGATGGTCACCATGACCTCATTCATAAATATACATTTACTATTTTCTTACAAAAAATATGAACAAAACATGTGTATAAATATATATCATCAGACCACATCTCTACTGAGTTAAAAAATATATATATATACATATATATATATATATATATATATATATATATATATATATATATATATATAATGACATAGGGGTCTACTTTATTTAACCAAAAGTTGATTCCAGAGAATGCAAATGCATCGAACCATGAAATAAGCGAACTCACAAAACCGCAAAATTACTGCGAAATTCAAAATGTGGAAGTGTTTTGGTTGGCCCGTCTGAGCTACAGATCTGTAAGGTGTGTGTGCGATAGTTAAGGACATTAGGGTGCGGGTTAAGGTAAGTGCATAGATAGGTAATGTAATATGGGTAACGTATTTAACGTTCAGAGTAGGGTTTGAGGTAGGGGTTTGGTTAGTGTATGTGTGTGGTTTATTTATTTTGTTTGGGTATAGCTCCATAGGGTAAGTGTGCGGTAGTTACGGACCTTAGGGTTAGGGATGGGTTAAGGAGAGTGCATAGTTAGTGGTGTATGTGGGGTTTTGTGTAGGGTTAGAAGTAGGGTTTTGCTTGGTGAATGTTTGTGGTTTATATATTTTGTTTGGATGGGTAGTGTGTTTCGGGTGGTGGGGGTTGGTCGAGTATGACAAATCAGTATTTTGAGTTTTGCGGTTTTGTGAGTTCGCTCATTTCGTGGTTAGATGTATATGTGTCGATGGATTTGCATTCGCTGGAATCAGCTATCGGTTAATTAAAGTAGACCCTAACATAGTATATATAAATAAAATAAATGCGCTCACCTACTAATGTACAATATTTCATCTTTTTAAAATTCTTAATTTTAGTATACATAATAATGAATACACTTCATTAAGTCCTGGGCAAAAGTAAGCTCCTGTCCAGAGTTGCCAACACAATTGTAGGTGCTCCAACAATAATGAGTCCAGGCCACCCCGTCCATCACTTATCACTAAATCTATAGCCCTGAATTTAAAATTATGGTCAGGATTTGGCAGGATATATCTTGCCAGAGCATTCTCTGTGTTATGGTTCCTCATGTGGTATACATGCTCATACACGTGTTCTCTTAATTTGTGATCTGTTTTACCAATGTAAAATGTGTCACATTTTTGGCATTGCGCCATGTAAACAGATTTTGTCTGGCAATTGAACTTAAATTTAGTTTTTTAAATGACATTCCTGATAGAAAAATACCTCCCTGTATCCATATATTGACAAAAATTGCACATATAACATTTCATCATACCACTCCTTAATTACTAATTTCTTTGTTTCCAAAATATTTTTGAGGTTCATACCCCCTCTTGTATATAATTCGGAGGAGTTTTGGAATCTACCAACAAAGTAAGGGTCTCTCCTGACAACTTCCCAATTTTTCCTCAAGATAGACCATATTTCCTTGGCATCACTACTAAAGTGGGTAATCATACTGAACATATGGTTGATGACCCTGTGTGATGTAAACAATGGTGTTACATTCCTGTTAGGTACACCACTCAGAATTGGTTTATAAAAAACATTTGTTTCTTTTATTCTTGACTTCCTCCTGTTAAGTACAAATAAGTGAACTCTGGTAACCCCTCTTCAGAAGCATTTCTTGCAAAGTAGACATGCTTAAAGAAAATCAGTATCCTGTGACACCATACGGGCAGCTCTTACGAGCTGCCCTTTGACTACGGATTTCTTCTGATGCCAAGGGTGGCTACTACTAAAATGCAGGAAGGAATTTGAATACATTTGCTTTCTATAAATTTTAGCCAAGTAACATTTGTTTATCTAATCCTTAGTAAGGTCTACATCCAAGTAGGCCACCCTACAGGTGTCAAAGGAATATGTGAATGATAAGAATTCTGTAGTGCTATTAAAGTATAACACTAAGTCTTCTGCCTTCTTATCACCATCAAAAATTATAAAAACATCAAGAAACCGTGTGTAAAAATAAATTTTGTCACAGATGTGTGGTTTATTGAACATAAATTCATGTTCCAAATAAGCCATAACAAGATTGGCGTAGCTGGCACTGCATGGGGAGCCCATAGCTACGCCAATCTTTTGTAAGAAGAACTTACTATTGAACGTGATGTAATTGTTGAAGGTGATGTAATTGTTGAACAAAATAATGTCCAACATCTCTTCTACAAGTGCTACTTCATCAAGTGGGGCACCCCGCAGACGTAACGTATAACTGATCCATTCAATACCTTCAACATGAGGTATTGATGAATAAAGATCTTTTACGTCAGTGGTTAAAAAATTCAGATGTTCTTTGAATTCTAGATTATTAATTTGTGCCAAAAATGACCACGAGTCCTTACAAATGTATTTTTCTTTTACCACATACTTTTTAAGAACTTGGTCGACCCATTTTGCCCAGGGATATGTTAAACTATCCCTCTCATCCACGAAAGGTCTCATTGGGGGGTTGTTTATATTTTTGTGGATTTTAGGGATCCCGAATAATATTGGGATCCAGGGCGCTGGCATACTCAAATAGTTAAACAAATCAAGAGAAATACGTGCTTCAATGAACATGTCATTCAAATGTGACTTAACTGTATTTATTGCTTGATTAAGTTCATTTTTAGACATTTCTTGATAAGTAGGACTATCCAAGATTTCAAACATTTTAAGCACATAATCTTCCATGTTCATGAATGCAAGGCCACCACCCATGTCTGATGACATAACACGTACAGGTGCATACTGAAGTAAATCTAGTAATTGATGATGTTCTTTACTAACATTCATAGTCATATTTATATTACTCTTACCAGATTTTAAACAGTGTTTTAAGTCCAACTCACACATTTGCTCAAACAGTAACAATGAAGGATGTGTTGGTGGACAAAATGTACTAGGCACATGCAAGATGTTACTTTGTACATTATTGTTCTCAGTGAATAAAAAAGTCAAATTAAGTTTCCTCACGTAGATTTTTAAGTCTATGAGAGATTTGTCTCTATGTCCCTGTTGCTAAATTTAGTCCAAACTGTTATGAGATTTGGTTGTATCTCTAAACCCTGTAGCAATACACGGCAACTTGGACATGAGCATTGTGTTTTGTTTTTGATGTCTGTAGCAATGCATGTCTACCTCTAATATTGTTTTTACAAAAGGCAATCTTTTTAAGAGGGAGGATGTAGATCTGTGTGTGTATATGTACCTTTAAGAAGATATCCAAGGGCTTGCACAAGTTTATAAATACAGAACATGTCTAAGTCTGACTACCATTTTGTAGTTAGCTGTTGAAATGTAAGCATGCATGTATGTATGTAAGGTCTGTCTGTTAACCAGTTCGTTTATATTTTATGATGCTGCTATCCATCCTGATGTGTTTCTGTGTATTAAAGCATCCAAATGAAATACCCCGCTTGCTTCTCATCTATGTTAGAGAGGACAAGCGACACTTCCTTTCCTGGAAAAGGATGATTGAATGTGCTGAGTAGATCTTCAGGATGCGTACTGCCACCTAAAAATGGACTAGCGCTCCAGAAGTTGCCTACACTTCTAGTTGCCAGCCAGTCATTACCAGTTCAGAGTGCTGCCCTTTGGTCTCACTACCGCCTCTACAGTGTTCACCAAATGTATAGCAGTGGTTGCAGCTCACCTGAGATGACAAGGATTCCAGGTGTTTCCATACTTAGATGACTGGCTCATTTATGCCTTGACCAGGCTTCTAGTAGTCTATACAAGAGACTCTTCTTCAACTTTGTTCAGAACTAGGCATAACAATTAATCACCAAAAATCTCATCTGGAACCCACTCAAACTATAGAGTTCATAGGAGCCCTGCTTAGACACAAGACAGATGATTGCCAAACTTCCTCCTACCAGAGTATTGACAATGAAGACTGCACGGTTGATCAGAAACAAAAGGGTAGCTGCCCGTCATGTTCTTCAGGCCTTAGGTTCATTGTCTGCTGCAATTGTGTTAGTCCATCTGGCCAGGTTTCACATGTGAATTTTGCAATGGCTTCTAGCCTCACTGTGGTCAATAATGCATCAACCAGTGTCCTGTCAGATCCTCATAACGGACATATGCAAAAACAATCTCTCATGGTGGATTCATTCTCAACAGATGACACAAGGAAGACCCTTTACTCCACCTCAGCCACAAGCTATGGTGATCACGGATGCTTCCCAGATGGGGGTGGGGCATTATCTGGGGAAGACTGTTCAAGGTACCTGGTCTGCAGATGAGGTCAAGCTCCACATAAATGTCTTAGAGATGAGGGTGGTGCTTTTAGTTTTGCAGGCATTTCAGTCTGCTCTTCCTCTAGGGACAGTAGCAATTCAGTCAGACAACACATCTTTGGTATGGTACATAAACAAATAAGGAGGAACTGGATCATACCTTCTCTTTTGGGAAGCGCTCAGACTGTGGCAATGGATGATCTCATCCACCCACTTTCTAATTGCAATGCATATTCTTGGAGATCAATCTCATGGTGGACAAGCTGAGCAGAGCCATTCATATGGCCACACGAGTAGTTTCCTCAACCAGAATGTAGTAGAGAATATTTTCTGTACATGGGGCCAGTCTTGCTTGCAATATTTTCGCCTCTCCCCTAAACAACAAGATCAGCAAATATTTCACCATGATTCCCCCACAGTGCTAAAACCCCAGGAGTACTCTGATACATGATTAGCCCCCAGACTTCTGTATGTCTTGCCCCCCATTCCGTTGATCCCCAAGTTTCTTCTGAAAGCCAAAAGGTCAAAGAGGACAGTAATCTTCATTGCCCCACACTGACCTCAACAAATCTGGTTCCCCTTCCAATGGCCTCCTGTACAGAAGGATCCCTGGATTCTGGATCCTTTTCCAGACCTGTTGTCACATCCAACAGGCATGACTCATCCCAACCTTCTCAGTCTCAAGCTGACAGCTTCGTTCTTCCAGTTCCATTGATCGCCAGACAACCTTTGCTGTCCTCCCTGGTCCGTCATATCTTGGTGTCCTCCCATAAGCCATCAACTCGGAAACTGTTTACGAGTAAATGGAAGAGATTCATTTTCTGGGCACAGCAACACAACATGGATCCTATCACAGCCCTTATTCATTTCATTCTAGAATTCCTAGCCCACCTTTTCAGTAATGGAGCAGCAGAGCCTACTATTAAGTTGCAATTAGCAGCCATTTGAGATTCCATATTGAGTTTGAGAACTTGTCCTTAAATTACCACAGACTCTGCAACGCCTTCTTAAAAGGGACCTTGTTGTTAAAACCACCTTACAAGGACCATTCTCCCCCTGGGAATTTAAATCTTGTTCTGCATATCCTTCCTTCGAACCTGCAGCAACTTATGACGTTAAGTATCTTTCCTGAAAGATATTCTTTTTGGTGGTAATCACATCAGTGAGATGGATTTCAGAACTTCAAGTACTGTCTTCTGTACTTCCGTATATGATTTTCCTTAAGGACAGAGTCTCATTGCTTACCAACCCCTCCTTTTTGCCCAAAGGTGTTTCTCAAACATATCTTAATTAGAGTATGCATTTGCCTGTTTTCTTTTCTAATTTTAGTAATAAAGGAAAATATATACTGCAGCTGTTGGATGTTCATAGAAGTTACGTTTCTATTTACATAGAACAAAAGAGTTTCGAAGGACAAAACATTTGATGTTATGTTGTCCCGCCTTCATTCTTACTGGATGGGTTCAGAGACAATCCTCGGCTCCAACTCGGCTGAATACACTAGCTCAAAGTCTCTAACTTGACTTGTGGCAGAAGGGTATCCCATCATGCAGTGGTGTAATTCCCCAGATCTCATTTGATGCTTTATGAGTTTGGATGCTGTCTCCATGGCCATAGCTAAGTTCTTTAAAATCTTATATTTTTTCCCTTTATTTAGCTTTAATATTACTATTAATAGTTGGTTAATGTATTTTTCCGTAGTTTAACTGTGCATGCTGTAGTTTTGAATGCTGTTTATCTGGCTATTGTGTGGGTTTGTTGGCCGTCGTCAGTTCCAAGGCCTTTTTGCTAATTTCCCATTTTTGTAGTGGTGTATTTTAGTGGTTACAGTAGAAGTGAGTTAGTCTGTGTTTCCTTCTATATATAACAACTTGTTAGTTAGAGAGCTAATTTCCTGTTCTGTGTCTCTCTTGCTCACAACTCCACTAGGTCTGTTTAAGTTAGTGGGCCTAGTGCCGGTTTAATTTAGATGGCAGAGTTGTTCACCTTTTTCCTGTCGTATTACATGTGTTGTTATAGTGTTGTAATAGTGTTTGTTTGAAACTTTAAATATTTTTTGTGTGTGTAGCTGCTTATAGAGGTGGCTTTTTGACTTTACCTGTTATTGTACTAGTGCAGTTTCCTTCCTAAAATGTCAAAGGAAAATAGAGGGAAGGAACCCAAGCCTTCAGGATTTAAGACTTGTCAGAAATGCTCTCAGAAGATGTCCATCACTGATGGGCATAATATTTGTGTTTATTGTTTGGGGGCTATTCACCTCCAGGAAACTTGCATTTTTTGTCATTCTTTCAGCTCCCATGTCTTGCAGGAAAGAAAGAACAAACTGATACTAAAAGGGCTCCTAAAACCTTCTTTTGATGTGGTTCTACAGAGCACTTCTTTTAGTAGATCCTCTTCCTCCAAGAGTGACAAGACTTCAAAACTTCCATCTCCTGCTTCTTCGGCTCAGTCGGAGCAGCCACTAAAATTGGCCAAGACGTCTGATACATCGATCTCCTCCGCTCCACAGCTTTGGACCCAAAAGAGATCACTGACTTGGACAAATTTAGTCCTTCGGCTCCAAGGCCTTCGGAGCCGAAAGAGACTGTATTTTTTGAGCTGGCCAACTGATCTGTTACTGGTCTCCCCTACCTTGAGATCTCCCATTTTGGAGAGATTTCGCTCACCAACTCTGTCCTCCAGGTCCTCTAGGAGCTTATCGGATGAAGACGTGGACAGGGTGGTGAGCAGACTTTTGAAGTCGCCAGCGGTGGCTAAATTGTTTTCGGCTCTGACCCAGTCAGTTTCAGAGCCAGCCATGACTATGACTTTTACATCCACGATGATTTCTCCTCCGAGCCAAGCCAGATCTTCGGAGCCGGAATGTCAGGTACTGCTTGCTGTAGTTTCTTCGGTTCTGGGACCCCTTCAGGAGATTTCAGAACCGGTCCCTCTTCAGGAGATTTCAGAACCGGTCCCTGCTCCTACACTCTGTGTGCCGTCCGGGATGTGTAGGGGCCAAAGTTCTCTGGTCGGCTCCTGGGGTGGGACGCTCAGATATGAGTTTCTTTGATTCTGAGGTTACCTCAAAGAGCTTTGGCTCCTACATCAGCCTCGGGGCTGATCTCCTTGGAACTGGGGATTCCCTCTGTTTCCCCGAGCTGGGAGGATCTGCCTTTGAGCTGATGAGGAGTGTCCTGTCCCCACCTGCAGCTCTACACAAGAATACTGTTTTTCTTCCCCCCAAAGCACTGGCATCTGTCTCGGCTCCACCCCATCCACAGGACAGCAGAGGTTCAGAGATTCAGAGCCTCAGGGAGCCCTTTGGGTGAGCCCCACTCTTCCGAGACCTCCCCAGAATATCCTTCTGAGGAGGCTCCTCGAAAGAGAACATGCAAGAGGAAGCTCCAAGATGCTTAACTACTACATAAAAATGGACAGGGTATCAAGGTGTCACTTACACTTCCAGCTGGGAGCCAGTCTTTTCCAGTTTCGAGCTCTGTCCTTTGGTCTCACTACAGCCCCCAGAGTGTTCACCAAATGCATGGCAGTAGTCACAGCTCACTGGAGATGTCTGGGATTCCAAGTGTTTCTGTACCTGGACTGGCTCCTAACTGCCACCACCAAGCATCTACTTCAACAGGTGAGAGACACCACTCTTCAAACTTATTCCTGGTTAGTAATTAGTCGGTTTACAAAAATCGTGTCTTGATGCACTGTCAACATATTACATTCATAGGCGCAGATCTCAACACCGTCTCCATGATGACACGCCTTCTGCCGGACAGGGTTTCTGTTCTCAGGCAACAAATAGCCAATCTTTTACCCAGAAACAAAGCGAAGGCAAAGACAATTTTGAAACTCCTAGGGACTATGACTTCAACAATCACCTTAGTTCCCCTAGCCAGAATGCATGAGAATTCTTCAATGGCTTCTATTTGCTCAGTGGTCATTACAAGAACTTCCCATGTCTCACCAAGTCAGGATCACAAATTCATGCAAGAGAGATCTCCTATGGAGGCTTCGGTCTGACCATGTGACCATAGGATGACCCTTTGTGCCACAACTACCTGTAACTACAGTGGCCACGGACACCTCCAAGGTAGAGTGGAGGGGGCATTATCTTGGAAGGACTGTCCAAGGCACATGGCAAGAACACGATCTGCACATCAGTGCTCTAGAGATGAGAGCAGTGCTCCTAGTGTTGCAGGCACTCCAGGACTGTCTTCCACTAGGAACGATTTCTATCCAGTCAGACAACATGTCGGTAGTCTGGTACCTAACAAACAAGGAGGAGCCAGATCATGCCCGCTTTGTCGAGAGGCACTGAGAGTATAGCAATGGGCAATTTCTTCCCAACGTTTTCTGGTAGCAGTGCACATCCCGGAGAAATCCAACGTGATAGCGGACAAGCTCAGCAGGGCGGTTTTGATGCCTCATGAGTGGTCTTTGAACCAAAACATAGTGGAAAAGATCTTCTGAAAATGGGGCCAGCTTTGCTGAGATCTTTTTGCCACACCCATGAATACCAAATGCAGCAGCTACTTTGCCCTAATCTCCCCTCCGGGGAGACACAGAGAGACGCTCTCATTCACGATTGGCCCTCGGGACTTCTGTACGCATTTCCCCCCTTTACCCTCATACCCAAAGTCATCCAGAAAGCAAAATTCTTTGGAAGCAGGCTGATTCTCATTGCCCCATACTGGACTCATCAGATTTGGTTCCTCTTTCTCTGACCTCACCTATTGGAGAAGCTCTTGGTTCTGCACCCAGTTCCAGACCATCTGACTCGTATGTCCGGATCTCTTCATCCTGCTCTCCAAACCCTCAGTTTGACAGCATGGCTGCTCCACTTCCAAACTTAATCAGGCTTCAAGACTTCACACCAGCAGTAAAACACATTTTGGTGTCCTCTCTCAAGGCTTCGACCAGAAAGTTATATGCTAGTAAATGGAAGAAGTTCTCCTATTGGGCACAAGCAAACATACATTGACCCTTTCTCTGCCCCAAGCAGTTCAATTTTAGAATTTATTGCGGACCTTCTTCAGCAAGTTTCTGCAGCAGCTACAATTAGAGTATAACTAGCTGCAATATCTAATTTCCACATTGGTGAATATATCAGTAGCCTGATATAACACAAATTGTGTAAAGCATTTTTTAAAAGGCACTTGTTTATTGAGACCTCCCATTAAAGAACCTCTTTCTCCATGCAATTTGAATTTTGTTCTGACTCACCCAACATTACCTACTTTCGAGCTCTCATCATCTTCTGATCTCAAATTCCTTTCTTGGAAAATTATTCTCCTGGTAGCCATTACATCTGCATGAAGAGTATTGGAGTTGCAAGCTCTGTCAATCAAACCACCATACCTGATCTTCCATAAAGATAGAGTATCCCTATGTGAATCTGTCCTTTGTACCAAAGGTTTGTTCGCAGGCCAATTTAAATCAATCTATTCAGCTCCCAGTGTTTTTTCCCAATCATAGCAACAAGGCAGAATACAAACTTCACCAATTGGATGTGCATAGACAGCTTAGATTTTATCTGCATAGAGCAAAAGATTTCAGGAAAACAAATCAAGTGTTCATTTCCCTTTCGGAAGCAAAAAAGGGCATGCCAGCTTCTAAAATTACGCTTTCAAATTGGCTCTCAAATTGTATAACCTTTATATATTCCTCAAATAAGAGGAATTTACCATTCAAAGTTAGAGGCCACCCGACCAGAGCATTAGTAACGTCCTCTGCTTAATAGGCCAGATTGTCAGTGGACAGTATTTGTGCTGCTGCTACGTGGGCAACTCCTCATACATTTATTACTCATTACAAAGTGGATTTGGCCTCCAGGGACAGGGCTTCTTTTGGTTCCGTTGTGCTTAAAGGTGTTATTCCTTGAGCCACCCAGGGAAATGGTGCTAGAGATGCTGTCCAGTCCAGTAAGAATGAAGGCGAGATAGGACAACATAACATAGAGAAGTTATGTACTTACCATATCATTCCATGTTTGTTGTCCATCTCGCCATTCATTCTTACGACCCTCCCACCTTCCCCTAGCCAAGGTCTCCTAGAGGTGAGATTTTCCTTCCTTACTAAGGAGCTCCTTTGTAGTTTTCCTTGTTGTTTCTATATTTGATGTATCTTTGTAGTTTAGACAGTTTATTTATGGTTGGCAGCAAACAAGATCTGGGGAATCTGTATGATGGGATACCCTTCTGCCATGAGCCATGTTAGAGACTTTGAGCTAGTGTATTCGGCCGAGTCGGAGCCGAGGATTGGCTCTGAACCCATCCAGTAAGAATGAATGTCGAGATAAACAACAAACGCGGAACGTTGTGGTAAGTACATAACTTCTTTTTTGTCGCATTCACAGGGCCTAGGAAAGGCCTACCATTTACAGAAGTTACCTTATCCAAGTGGTGGTGCTGCAGTAGCATTGTCGCCTCACAGTAAGACGTTGTCCTGTTTGATTCTCAGCTAGAGCATCTTCTGTTTGGAGACATGCGTGAATGGGCGTACCTTCGTTGAAGGTTGTGCGTCAAGGCTGGCAACTTGGCACATAAAAATCTACTGCCAATCATTAGCGGACCGGAGTTCCACTGTGGCGACCCCTAACCAGGAAAAGCCAAAAGACACAACAACCTTATCCAAGTGGCTTTCTAGTTGTATCTCATTTATTTATTCTTCAAAGGGCATGAAGCCTAGCAACTCCACTCAGGCTCATTCTACTAGAGCAATGGCCATATCTGCTGTCTTCCAGTCCAGTGCTTCCTTGGATGATATTTGAGCAGCCACCACTTGGGCAAACCATCATACCTTTATTACTCATTACAAATTAGATTTGGTCTCCAGGGTAAGGGCGTCCTTTGGCGCAATGGTTCTGCAGAATATTCTTCAGTGAGTCCACCCTGGATAAAGGTAGCTGGGGACTGTGTCCCACATGTGAGGAGTGTGACGACCGTGCCTTGGCCCAGCAATCAAGGAGCCTCAATCCTCACCACTGACACCAGGGAGGGTGTCTCATATAAGAGGAAGGGATAACAAATATACACAGTAAAGTACAATTTCCCTTAAGTGCACACAGAGATCACAGTCATTCTGGCTGGTTGCTCCCTTGCTCTCCAGGTCCCCAATAAGACTCCCCACTGGCACAGCTATAGGGTCCAGATCTCAGCCTAGCTGGCAAGCTAACCTCCAGTACCCTCTCTGTTCCACCAGTGCTTCGTGTCCCTGCCCAGGTAGATGACACACCACACACACTTTGAGATAAGTATTTATACAACTTCACAGACACTCCCAGGAAAGGCGGACATAGATTCTCTAGCTGTGCCCCTTTACCCAGACTGTACAGTAGTAATTTCTGCCACCACCAGCTAATATATCAGCTACGCAAAGGCCTTTAAAAGGGGTGTCCAATTATTACTGTGCAATATTATTATCCAATTGGTAATGTGACTAATTAGTCTAAGGCTTATTAGAGTGGCTTATTACAATAAACTCTATAAATATGTAATATACTCTAGAGCGTACTTATCTCTACACAAACCAGCCACAGGTAAAGGTTTTTAAAATATTTAATAATAAATAATTAAAACACAAGACAATGCCACTACACCACAGTGGTATCTAAGAGTTCAGAGATCACACAGAAACTTAAAACAATACACTAAAAAAGTTCTGATATAACAGAAAAACACTTAGTCTAACTTTCTTCTAAGTTCCTAGATTTTACTACAAGAAAATATACTTCTAAGACACTACTTATATAAGACAACAGGAGAGTGCTGATAAGTTGGATATCAAGATCAAAATGCTTACAGTCTCTCTCTGAACAATAGTTTTTAAACTCACTAACAAGCAGCTCTGCTAGGCCCTCCCAGATTACATCATTTTGACAGGTTTTCCCAGTATATACATTACATCACTTTGACACTTAGTCTGGAGTTCCCAGGCCAAAAAGGCTACATTATTTAACACCTGCTCAGGAAACTACAACAATAAAAGACATTTCATATGTGCACTCTAGTAATTATTCCTTAAGTTAAGACAACAAAAAGAATGTGTTCAGCCAGCCACTTCGGCACCACTGTCTTGATCAAAATGGTATACAAGACATAATTTTAACTTCAAAAGAACAGGTGTGAAATGCTTGGCTTAGTTTTCCTTACATCAGATGACAATATTGCTACAGTCTTGAAGTTCGCATTTTACAGTGTTTTCTTTCATTTAAGAATACAAGCCTGTATTTTACATTTATATTTACAAATGATAGAATTATGTATCAAATTCTATTTGACTAGGCTGGCAGCCTTCGCCCATCTTCCCCCAATCTTTACATCTCCCCCCCCCCCCCCCCAGAGAACTTAAGCTAGTTTTTCAAGTGACTCTTGAGAAATGCCGCTTGAGAGAGTTAGGTCTATCTGGGTCTACTTCACCCCATTACCTGTCTTGAGAGCCCATCTGCATTGGCATTGCTACTCCCACTGTGGTGATGTACTGACATATATGCTTGCAACCCCAGGCTCCATCTTAGCAACTTGGCATTTTGCTGGCTGACATAGTCACGGGTTGTGATCTGTCATTACAGTGAATTTTCTTCCATACAGATAAGGTTGAAGTTTCTGCAGTGCCCACACTATGGCTAGACATTCCTTTTCTACAGCTGCATAGCATTCCTCCCTGGGTTGGAGCCTGCGACCGAGATAAACCACTGGGTGCTCTTCTCCCTGTGAAGAAATCTGGCTAAGTACATCTCCCACCCCATGGTTTGAAGCATCCACTTGCACAACAAATTTTTTGCTGTAATCTGGACTGGCTAAAACAGGGGGTCCTCCCAAAGCTTCTTTAAGCTTCTGAAATGCCTGCACACATGCTGGGGCCCCCACACTAACTTATCTGGCCTGTTCTTCTTTGTCAGGTCTGTGAGGGGAGCAGCTATGGTACTATAACTAGGGACAAACTTTCTGTAATACCCTGCTGTCCCTAAGAATGCCCTCACCTGCTTTTTGGTAACATGTGCAGGCCATGCCTGAATAGCTTACACTTTGGTAGGTTCAGGCCTTATCTTACCACTCCCCACTCTGTGTCCTAGTTAGGAGACCTCTGCCATACCCACCTGATATTTGCTCAGCTTAATGGTCAACCCTGCCCTCTGTAGTCTGCCCAGCACCTCCCTGACATGCTGAAGGTGCTCTGGCCAGGAACGGCTGTAGATGGCAATATCATCTAGGTAAGCAAGAGCAAACCCTCCTACTCCTACTAAGATATTATCTACCAGCCTCTGGAAAGTTGCTGGGGCGTTCTTCATCCCAAAGGGCATCTTTGTGAACTCATACAAGCCAAAAGGAGTCACAAAGGCTGACTTCTCTCTAACACTGGGAGTCAAGGGCACCTGCCAGTAACCCTTGGTAAGATCAATGGTTGTAAGATACTTAGCCCCACCCAGCTGCTCTAGGTCCTCATCTGTCCTAGGCATGGGGTAAGCATCCAACTCTGTGTGACTATTTAACCTACTGTAATCCACACAGAACCTGGTGCTGCCATCCTTCTTTGGCACCAACACCACTGGGGAGGCCCTGGGACTGTTGGACTCTTGAATCACCGCTAGTTCCAACATTTCCTGTACCTCTTCCCTCAGAGTCTGACACACTCAGGCACCCTATAAGGGGCCTGCCTCATAGGCCTTTGGGATCCTGTATCCACCTGGTGCTACACCAGGTGGGTGCAACCTGGTTTCCCAGTGAACATGTTTCCATAATTCCTGCAACACTGCCCAGATTTCTCAAACCTGGGTAGGGGATAGCTGCTGGGACATTGCTACCCGTTCCTCTGAAGTGTCAGCCCGAGCCTCACTGAGGAGATCAGTCTCCAGATTTCCCTCAGACTTCTCTTGCAATCCACTGCAAATGCTCAGCACAAGGGCCTCCCTATCATGGTAAGGTTTCATCATGTTAACATGGTACAGTTTGTGCCCCTGCCATCTGCCTAGCACTTCCACCATGTAGTTAACATCACTTACCTTTCTTACCACCTTGTTGGGTCCCTCCCAAGCTGCTTGCAGTTTGTTGTGTCTGACAGTAATGAGAACCATTACCTGCTGCCCCGCAGCATATTCTCTAGCTTGAGCATTCCTTTCATACCACACCTTTTTCTGTTGTTGGGCTTCTGCCAGGCTCTCCTGGGCCAAGCCCACGAGTTCCTTGAGCCTTGTCCTGAGCTTTAGGATGTATGCCACAACAGACTCCTTGTGAGACACGCACTCACCTTCCCACTCATCTCAAACCAAATTTAGAGGTCCCCTCACCCTATGCCCATACAGCACCTCAAAGGGGGAAAAACCTGTGGATTCGTGGGAAACCTCTCTGTAAGCAAACATATGGGGAAAATATTTGTCCCACTCCCTCTTAAACTGATCTGCAAATGCCGGTAACATGGACTTGATTGCAGAGTTTAAACTCTCAACAAGACCATTAGTCTGGGGATGGTAGAGGGTGGTCTTCTTGTGCTTCACCCCACAGGACTTCCACAGACAAGCCAGCAGGTCTGACATAAAATTGGCACCTCGGTCAGTCAGTATTTCTTTTGGGAAACCCACCCTGCTGAAAATCTCTAACAGAGCATTTGCCACCTTCTCTGACTCAGTGGAGGACAAAGCCACTGCCTCAGGGTATCGTGTAGCATAATCCACTACCACTAGGATATACTTTTTCCCTGAGGAACTTGGGGTACTGAGAGGACTCACAATATCCATAGCTACCCTTTGAAATGGCTCCTCAATCACAGGCAAAGGCATCAAAGGAGCTCTCACCTTGTCTCCTGACTTGCCTACCTTTTGGCACTGCTCACAGGTCCTGCAGTACCCTGTTACATTTCTGGAAATTCCAGGCCAATAGAAGTTCTTCATAATATGCCTCTTTGTACGTTTTATGACCATATGACCTGTAAAGGGAATATCATGGGCTATGATGAGAAGCACCAGATGGGTAGGCTCTAGGCACTATCAAATGCTGTAATCTGTCACCTTCTAGCCCTCCCTCTGGGGTCCACTCTCTGTATAGTAACCCTTTGTCCCAATATACAGATTCCCTCTTCCCTTGAGAATCAGGTGCCTCCCTAGCTACCTGCCTCAGGCCTTGCAATGTAGGGTCTGAGAACTGAGCCTGTCTCAACTCGCTCCTTGTAACCCTTCCTAGCTCCCCATCCACAGGAAGTCTGGCATCGTCTGACAGTGGTGCCTCACTGTCAGCCTGGATACTACTACTCACCTCTACCTTTGCAGTTACCCTGTCCAAGGGAACATCAGTACCCACAAGCAGCTGTGGCTCACCTTCAGTCTCACTGCTGCAGAGTAGCTCCCTCCCTGAAGTAACCACCTCAGCAGTCCTGGCTACAAGTATGCAGTCTGTCTGGATCTCCCCCAGGCTACCAGACCCACATGCTTGTCTTCTAGCCTCACTGCGTATAACTGCATAAGTACATGGTACTGCCTCATCCAAATCCTTCCCTCTGAGGACATCTGCAGGATGGTAGTTCCATACCCCTGTTGTCTCAAGACAACCCACTATTGGCATTTTCTCTTTCCCACTTACTGGCTCCTCATCTTCAGTTCCCCACCTTGCCTCCGTGGACATCTGTATGCCACATGACCCCAATAGTTGCATTCAAAACATTTCACCCTAGGTCCTGGACGTGTACCTGGACTAGTGGCTTCCCCTGCTACTGGCAGATTCTGTTGTGGCAGTCTGTGCTGCCCACCATGGGTTCCTTTAGACTCATGAGCAGTACTGGGGGTTCCCTTCCTGTGCAGGGCTGCCCTGCTTGCCAGGTATAGGTCTCCCTTCTTTCCCAGTTCATCTGAATTAGCATGTTGTCCATCAGCTAACCAGATCCTCTTGTCCTCAGGCAAAGTGCTAGTTCCCTCACCAAAAGTTCTGCCAACCCTTCAAAGGTGGTGACCTGACATCCACTCACCCAGCTATGAAAATAAGTGCTCAGTTCAGCAACATGTTCACATACATTTTCATCTGCCTTGCATCTATGCTCATATTTTCCTATACATTTCAGGTGTTAGCTTAAAACATTCTAAAAGACATTTTTTACAGCAGTATAATCAAAACAGAGTCAGGCATTTGTGATATACAAGTTACAGCTTTCCCATGGAATAAGGGTGTCAGGAACCCTACCCAGAGCCTTTGGTCAACACTATACTGTTTGCATACCCTTTCAAACATGTGAATGAAACTATCGAAATAATCCCCATCTTTAAATTACGGAAGAAATTTACTGACCTGTTGTGCTTTTGGGGTCCATTTACTCCCTTCCCCATTACCTCCATGACTCTGGCGAAGAGTCAGCATTTCCCTCTCATGCTTCCTCTGATGCTCCTTTTCTTCGGCTTCTATCTCCAAATGACTGGCCTCCAACTCAAGTCTCTTTAGCTCCAGCTGGATTTTTAAGTCCACTGCAGAAAGGTTGAGCTGTCCATTCTCCGAGGATATTGTATCCTCACTGCCAGTCTGATTGTCCTTCGCAGAAAGGTTGAGCTGTCCATTCTCTGAGGATATTGTATCTCCACTACTAGTCTGATTGTCCTCCTGGATGCTGTTTTCTGATGCAGCTGTAACCAAGGCTGCAATCAGGTCTGCCTTAGTAAGGTTTCCATGCACCAGTGTCCTAGCCTGGCACATCTCCACCAGCTGGCTCCTTGCCAGCTTTCCATATTCCTCTGCTGACATGCTGCCTGCTCACCCTGACTAACTAAGCTAACAAAAGAAATAAAACAATTGTGATCTGAACTCTGAGTGTACACCGCATGGCTGATTGAGAGTACAAAACACCTTCATCAATCACTGTACATAAGCTACAGGATTTACTCTACCCACACCACTGCAAATCACAAGTGAGGATATCTTATCCCAACCACTGCCAACCACAAATGTGTCGACCGTGCCCTGGCCCAGCAATCAAGGAGCCTCAATCCTCACCACTAACACCAGGGAGGGTGTTTCATATAAGAGGAAAGGATAACAAATACACACAGTAAAATTTCCTCTAAGTGCACACAGAGATCACAGTCAGTCTGGGGCTGTTTGCTCCCTTGCTGTCCAGGTCCCCAATAAGACTCCCCACTGCCACAGCTATAGGGTCCAGATCTCAGCCCAGCTGGCAAGCTAACCTCCAGTACCCTATCTGTCCCACCAGTGCTTCGTGTCCCTGCCCAGGTAGCTGACACACCACACACACTTTGAGATAATTATTTATACAACTTCACAGACACTCCTGGGAAAGGCTAAGACAGATTCCTCCAACTGTGCCCCATTACCCAGACTATACAGTAGTAATTTCTTCTGCCACCACCAGCTAATACTTATCAGCCACCCAAAGGCCCTTAAAAGGGTGTCCAGTTATTGCTGTGTAATATTATTATCCAATTGGTAATGTGACTAATTAGTCTAAGGCTTATTAGAATGGCTTATTACAATAAACTCTATAAATATCCAATGTACTGTAGAGCTTACTTATCTTTACACAAACCAGTCACAGGTAAAGGTTTTTAAAATATTTAATAATAAATAATTAAAACACAAGACAATACTACTACACCACAGTGATATCCAAGCGTTCAGAGATGACACAGAAACTTAAAACAATGCAGTAGGAAAGTTCTGATATAACAGGAAAAACACTTAGTCTAACTTTCTTCTAAGTTCCTAGCTATTACCACAAGAAAACACACTTCTAAGACACTACTTACATAAGACAACATGCAGAGTGCTGATAAGTTGGATATCAAGATGAAAATGCATAGTCTCTCTCTGAACAATAGTTTTTAAAATCACTAAGAAACAGCTTTGCTAGGCCCTCCCAGATTACATCATTTTGAAACTTAGGTTTTCCCAGTATACACATTACATCATTTTGACACTTAGTCTGGAGGCAGCCAAAAAGGCTGCATTATTTAACAATCTAACACCTGCTCAGGAAACTACAGCAATAAAAGACATTTCACATGTACGCTGTAGTAATTATTCCTTAAGTTAAGACAGTAGAAAGAATGTGTTCAGCCAGCCACTTCGGCACCCCACTATCTAGATCAAACGGGTATAACAAGACATAATTTTAACTTCAAAAGAACAGATGTGAAATGCTTGGCTTAGTTTTCCTTGCAGCAGATGGTAATGTTGCTACAGTCATGAAGTTCACATTTTACAGTGTTTTCTTTCATTTAAGAACACAAGCCTGTATTTTATATTTATATTTACAAATGATAGAATTATGTATGAAATTCTGTTTGACTAGGCTGGTAGCCTTCGCCCGTCTTCCCCCAATTTTCACAAGGAGAAGATGAAAAATTGACAATATCAAGTAAAGAAGTTATGTACTCGCTGTAATGTTATATCTGTATTGCCAATTTTTCATCTCTCCTCAAAAACCCACCCTCCAACCCCCATCCTAAGATATCTGGTTGAATGGGAGGATGATTTCTAGGGTTAGATTAAATTTCGGTAGACTCCAGAAATCGCTTCACTTAGAGTGTCTGTGTGTTAAGTACTAACCCTTCTCTTCCTATTGTTATATTTATAACAAACAAGATCTGAGGTAATGGGGAGGTACCCAAGAGCTTTTTTGGTTGCCTTGTGATAGCTAATGGCTGAATCAGATCCAGTCCCTCAGAGCCACACGCTCCAGGGATCTAAACCTTGTCATCACAATAAACAAAACATGCTGGAGGGATAGGTTCCTGACCCAGAGACTCCCCAGACTCTGGAATAGATTGCACATACATGTCAGGCAGAGTGCCTCTTTGGCCCTCTTCAAAAGGAACCTTGATGATTGGATGGGAGAAAGGAAATTCACCCCGGGGATCACGTCAGTTGCCCTGCCAGACAGGGGTCCAGGGAAGTAAGTAGTATGGGAAGAAATAGCCAGGGAATTGTTATGGCTAGGCTTGTATAGGCCCTAGTGCTGATAGCCCAGTACCAACCTATGAACCCATGAACCAAGGGTTCGGATCCAAACCCACGTGAGGAGAGATGAAAACTTGACAATACAGATGGAACGTTATAGTGAGTACATAACTTCTTTTTTCGGTTTCTTTACTAGCTGTCTAACAAATGATGTGGAGACGTTGGATATTAAAGGCAGGAATGCTGGGGCTTATAGAGTTTTGAGCTTGATTAAATGATTGGTGAGAGATGGTGATAAGAGAGGCTACGATGTCTGTGAAAAAAGTGTTAAATTTGGAAGCAGTTTCTGAGAGAGAGCTAAGTCTGGATAGGGATTTGATGAGGAAGGAGAGCCAAACTAAAGAATTTTCTTAATTGAGCTCCTGATTTTCTTTGGATTTTGTTTTTGTGATTGTCTTGTGGGTCTGTATAATGATTTTTTTTTTTGTCTAGGTGAATTTGCTTCTTGGTGAGGTTGTGCATCTCTTTGTGTAGATGTAAGGTTTGAGGGGTTTTATCTTCATGCCATTGTTTCCATGCTTTGTCACATGTTTGCATGAGAAATGTAGCTGAATGAGTCAGCCGGGGGGGGGGGGGGGGGGGTTGAGGATTTTTTACTCTCATTTCTGGTACAGTTATTTAAAGTATTCATTAATGTATTGTTGAATTTGTTGACAGCTTTGTCTAGGTGTAGGTTTTTGAGTAGGGACCAGATAAAGGATTTTAGTAAATTGAGTGCGTCAGGATGAAAGTTAGAAATATTTATTTTGGTTCTGTATTGATGTATTTTTATCTAGTGGGTGATTTCACTGTTGGTGAATGTAGAGTGATGGTCATTAAATGAATCTGGTAGTACTTCAAAGTTAGTATACTTGCTGGGGATGGCGACAAGTATCCATTTGAGTGTAGAACATACCTCTCAACCTCTTATTGCAAGAAATCTGGACAAATCCATAAATAAAATGGGGACAAAAGCCCAAAACTAGGGACAATTTTTAAATATTGTTCTTACAAACTTAGAAAGCTGATAGAGTAACTATTACTGTTTTTGCATTAGCATGGATTTTCTGAAGGAAATGAAGTTTGAAACTCAAATGTCTGTCATTATTTTCTAACTTCTGTCATTAATAATTTGTTATTAATTTGTCAGAAAACCATAAGTTTATAAAAAAATGGACCACAAATTTGAGGTGAAAATCTATACAATTGAGAGGTATGGGATATAACTTTTATGATTTAATTTGGTGAGTAGGAGTAGAGATTAGCTGCTTCAATCCATACAAGTTAAGACAAGTAGTTGGGGTGTTAGAGGTCACAGATAACCTGTCAATGATAATGTCTCCTAAAATAGTTGATTCAATAATAATAATTGTAGTTATCCAGCAAATAATGTCTTTTAATAAGCTAATGGTATTAACTGGTAGTATGTGTAGAGCAACTATATATAGCTTCTTATGTTTAGTAACATTGAGAAGAGAGACTAGTTTGAAGGGTGAGAAAGTTAGGCAGTTATTTTATGCAGTTGCAATTCTGGCCTCTTTTTTGTGCAGTCTATCACATCAAATGAAATTGTAGCCAGGATACTGAATTTCAGAATCTTTTATGTTGTTTTTTTTTTTTTGCCATGTTCTGGTAATAGTAATATCTGGTGAGTATTGATGAAACCATGTGTGAAGGTTTGTAAGATTGTTTTGAATACTATGAACATTAATGGAGATTAGAAGTTTTTTGGGTGTACAGGAGTTAGGGGTTGTGCAGTGTGAATAGATGAGGCTGAGGGGCTAAGATTTGGACACCTGTCATCACAAAGAGTAAGTCTAGATAAGAGTGTACTGGGATTAGTTATAGTTTTATAAAGTATATGAATTTATTCCACGTTATGTCAATGAAGTGAATGGTTACAAGTTTTGTCTTTAAAAAGGTGAATAGGTTAGACATTAAATACATTTGAGGAAATAGGTATGAATGAGGGTTTAGCCTGAGTATAGGTAGGTTGATTGGTTGTGTGCGACTGTGAATAAAGTGAGACAGTACCATGGTAGATGTAAGATGACCGAAAATGAATAATAGAGATGTGAAAATGTACAATGATAATGTGGTAGGTACATGGAATTATGGAGTAGTTAAGGGAAGATTGTAGTTAAATGAAGTGGAAAAAATGTTAAAGGAGGAGCGAGGAAGGTAAGGGGAAAAAGATGAGTTGAACTGGTTTGCTGGAGATTCCAGGCAAGGTGATTTCTTATTAAGGGGATGGAGAAAGGTAAGATTTTAATAGGCAGTGGTCAGTTAGAGGAATGTAGAATATACCATTGTGTAGAAGGGTGAAACTATGAATTAGAGGAAGTATTAGGAAGTGAATAATGGATGATCTGTATAAAAAAAGGTTTGTAGGTATTCTGTTTGTCAGCCTTATGAAAGGAATGGTAATACTGAAGAAGGACTTGCTAAGGTGGAAGAAGTGAACATTGTACAAAAAGGAAAAAGCATAAACAAGTATGGATTGTAATGTTGCGATAATTGAGAAGAATAAATTCAATTAGCAGCAGAGAAGAATGTTTGTATGTAAGGTGACATAAGGTTATAAAGGGTCTGGGTGAATGATACTGGATAATGAGGTAGTAGGAGGGATTGGTGAGGATAGTAGGAGGAGTAAGGGTATCAGAATGAGGAAGGGGAGTGGATATGTGCGGTATGCATTTAGATAGAGGGGGTGAGTGGGAATTGGGGGCAGTATAGGGGAGAATAGTGAGCCTGTATGTACAAATGAGGAGCTGCTGAATAATGTGCCTATGATAAAATGTGTTCAATATTTGAAAGACCTCCAACTCTTGCTGTTCTAGAGACTGACATTGATAACAGGCATGGATGTCCTAGTCTTCTACTGTAATTTTGGAATGCACTTTTTATCCAAGCTAGCATCTACTAGACTGTCCAGTTTATGGCCAGTGCAATTAAACAGCATTATTCAAGTGATGAAACTCGCACCTAACTAATCCTTCAGAACACTCCTTGGAAGAACATGTTCTGCCAATGTTATATCATCAGTATCACAGAAATAATGTAAAGGGGCTTCTTGAAATACACTTACCTTTGCAACAGAACGTAATGACTTTGATAATGTTTTAGTTTCTGTCTGCTCCTTCGTTGTGACTGTTAAACCACATGTTTTCTATTGTACCATTTGGCCTCTGATCTTCAGCACCTTAGGAAACCCGGAGTGGGGAGGCGAGAGTTGGGGATCTTAGCTTTTATCCAGTGATTATTAGACTTTTTTCATCTTTATTAAATCACAGTTGAAATAATGACACAGGTACATATACATACATATGTACATTAATAGAAAAGAAGACCAACAGTAGTGATATTTCTCATTGTTTTCTGTCATTGTGCATGTTTTTTTAACAGTCATCATTCCTTTCAACAGTGTATACATTGCCCACTTCCTGCCATCTCTTAAACCCCAGTCTTCCTCCTCCTGAACATTACCCTGCATGTATTGTTCCCACAATTTCAGTTTATTTTCTATGTAATTTGCACCTTCCCTTTCTAGAGAGCCCACCCCCCACTTCTTTAATCTCTTTCTTACTCTACTTCAGTTGCATTTGGTTGTTTCAATTTTGATTTTGAGTTATTAGTGATTGCTTTATGACAACCAACACTATTGAACTTAGTAAGGCCCTGTTATGTCTGGGTAACTCAAATCCTGTATCAGCTCTAAGGAGTAATTTCTTTAGTTACAGGTATTTGTCCCCCCCCCCCCCCAACATTTCTGACAAAATACTCTGCAGTGAGAATTTTTTTTTTGTTTTTGAAATTTGCTGTTTTGTACTCTCAAAAACATGTTCCCAGTTGCCTCACCTCTTTCCCATCATGCCTTCAACATTTGCTTTATAGTTGAAAAACATCTCAGTAGTCTGCAAGGGGTATGAAAATACCTGTTTAAACACTTCCAAGCAAAAAGCCTAAACTTTCTGGACTTTGCATACTGAGTCATACAGACTTCCTTGCATTCTGCCTTTGTAAATGGCCTTTCCCGTCTCCCTCTTACCAGTCTTTTCTAATCTCCTCTGATTGATTCTTATCATTGTCATTCAGTATTTTAAATGCCCTACTAATTATCACTTTTTAACGGCACTTATTTGCTAGACTCATCTGTCATGATATTCCCTGTTAGTGAAGGTTGTTTCTAGCCCACATTCCAGACCTCTGCTTAAATACACTCCACTCTGTTACTTTTCCTCACTATTTGCTCCTAATACCTTGGATCCTTTGTTAATTTTCTCTAGTAAATTCCATCCCCCACTTTCTTTTTCTATACTCCTAATTGCAACCATTCCTGTTGACAAAATCATTTTAATTTTGGCTTAGTTCTTATAATAAACCTCAAAGGGTACTTCAGAAGGGCCCCTCTAAAAAGCAGCAGCACCAGTGGCACAGTAGCGGACAAAAAACATTATTGTAAGCAACACTACACAAAGCAAGTAAACGCTTTGTGTCTCGCCACCATTTTCGTTGTAAGACTTCATCAGATGTGAAAAAGAAACATTTGGCACTAACTAGTATTTATCCCAAACTACAGAACAAATCCACCAATAAAAACCTGACACTTCACTATTAATTAACAAGCAAAAAAATCATTGCAAATGGGGAAAAACACCCATATAAAAAATATAAATTTCCACTTACAATAATAAAACACTTAAAGTATATAATATTTTTAGTAGTATGTATCAATTGCTTTAGTTGAATATTGTAATAATGCTAATACTACTATGTTAAAATCAAAACATTTAAAATTCACAAACGTTCAAAATGTGTTTATATAAAAGAAAAGAAAAGAATTTGCTTTTTAAATTATTGTATCACCCTCTAGTGGAGTGATCTCGTCAAGGGAATGTTAAAATAATTCTCAACTTGAGATTCTTCACAGGCATAACTGGGAATCTTGCTTTTTATTCTTATTGTTAATATAACAGCATTCTTAAAGTCTGTCTGCTCTAAGCTTCAGCACTGGGGCTAGAGAGACAGCATTATTTAATCCCGGTGCCTTAATGGCATCCAAAATAATTTGCCAGTATAATTCTCTATATTCTATTCTAGTTTCCCACATACCGCCCTTTAAAGCCTTCAGAATCTCCTCCAACACGAAAAACTCAAACTTAGCCAAAACACACTCTAAGGTGTGTTTATATAATGCGTTATTTTGGTTCCTAATCTGTATTGCATTAGTATGTTTGTGTATTCTCTTTTTTTAGATTTCTTTCAGATTTTCCAACTTAAAATGCTTGACAGTGATCACAAGTAGCAATGTAAACCACCCCACTACTTTCACATGTATTGTATCCTTTAGCTGTAATCTTCTTACCCCTTGATTCCAAAAATAAACTCTCAGCATTACTAATATATGGACACTGTGAACACATACCACACTTGAATGTACCTTTCCTCTTCCTAACTTGCTTAACACACATCCCTTGGTTGCCTTCCAATATATATTTTTAATAGTCCTACTCTTTCTAAAGATACATTTTAGGGGTGTATCAAAATTTAATTTGAGATCTGAAATGCTGCTAAATTTCAGCCATTCCCTTTCTATAATCTTCCTAATCACAACAGAGTCCCTATTAAAATCTGTCACAAACGCATCCCCATATCTTCCCTCTGGTCCTCCTTCATCTAGCTGGGTATCATTACCACACTGATTGCTTACAAGGGGTACTCTCACTAATTCCCAAAATAGGGCTAATTTATTTTTCCTATGGTTCACCACTTCACACCGCACATTAGAAATTGTTTACTGGATAACCCCGATCAATAAACATGTTCCTTAGGACTTCACATTCATTAAAGAATTCATTCCATCTGAGGTCGTCCTGCTAATTCTTACACATTGTTCTTTAATTATACCTCTTTTTTGGTGGAACGGGTGGGCACTGGTAAAATGAAGGATGGAATTGGAATACGTTTTCTTCCTATATACTTTCGACTGGTATTTACCTACTTCCTTGTAAATAGTGACATCTAAATAGTTTACCTGACTATAAGAAACATTGTAGGTAAACCTTAAAATATCAGTGGACTCTGTAATATACTGGAAAAATTGGATTGATTCTAGTTTCCTTCATACCACCCATTAAATCCTTCAGGATCTCCTGCAACAGAAAAAAATGAAACTTAGCAAAACACACTCTAGGGTGTGGTTATATATTACGTTATTTTGGTTCTTAATCCATATCACATTAATATATTGCGTCTATATCACGTTATCGAAAGTTTACTTAATCAAATCAATAAAGGTCGAACTTTATTGATCGAGTAAGTAAAACATTGAATAACATAAAAAAATAAAAAATAAAAAAAATAAATAAATGGCGTAGGCAGGGGGGCAAGCCCCCTACACCCCCCACTTAAATATACCAACTCCAAAACCGCACTACATTGAGGTAAATGAAAATCTCCTCTTACGGAGATTTCCATTTACTTGCACAATGTTCTTCACTTTCGATATTGTCGTGCCGACAATATCAGACTCTGTATTGTCAGCTTACGACAACGTGAAGTAGACCCACTATGTTCATATATTTTCTTTTTTAGCATTCTTTCAATTTTTCCAACATAAATTGCTTGACAATGAGCACAAGTTGCAGTGTAAACCACCCCACTACTTTCACATGTGCTGTATCCTTTAGCTGTAATCTCCTTACCCCTTGATTCCAAAAATAAACTCTCAACAGTACTAAAGTATGGACACTATAAACACATGCCACACTTTGACTGTACCTCTCCTCTTCCTAACTTGCTTAACACACATCCTTTGGTTGCCTTCCAATATATTTTTAATATTCCTACCCTTTCTAAAGATACATTTTAGGGGTGTGTCAAAATTTAATTTGAGATCTGAAATACTGCTAAATTTCAGCCATTCCCTTTCCATAATATTCCTAATCACAACAGAGTGTCCTCATTAAAGTCTGTCACAAATGCTTCCCCATGTCTTCCGTCTGGTCCTTATTCATCTAGCTGGGTATTCATACCACATTGATTGCTTATAGGGGTGTTCACTAATTCCCAAAATAGGGACAAATTATTTTTCCTGTGGCTCACCACTTCACACTGCACATCAGAAATTAAGTTTACTGGATAATCCCAATCAATAAACATATTCCCTAGAGCTTCACATTCAGTAAGGAATTCATTCTCATCTGAGATCATCCTGCTAATTCTTACAAAGTGTCCTTTAATTATACCTCTTTTTTGGTGGAATGGGTGGGGACTGGTAAAATAAAGGATGGAATTGGAATACATTTTCTTCCTATATACTTTCAACTGTATTTACCTTCATCCTTGTAAGTAGTGACATCTAAATAGATTACCTGACTATAAAAAACATTGTAGTTCGAACTGAGCTGACTAAAACATCAGGAATGGGCTTCAAACCATTCAGAGCTTTCCTGCTACTAAAGAGCACTCCTGGCTTTTGAGAATCGGTGATATGCTGATATTGATCCTATACTGAGCAGATTAGTTCCCTTCAAGGAAAAAACTTTCCACTAATTTTATGACAAAATCCTTATCTTTATCGTAAAACTTTAGATCTGATGTTGTCATTTTCATTCCTTCCTCAACTTGTGGGTTTCAGATCTGAGTCTGCCACATTACAGGCTTAGGATTAGAATCTTGAGCTCCTCCTCTCCATCCCATAATGCCCCTCCCCCAGATTACCTCAGATCTCGTTTGCCACTCATCCAAAAAGCATCAAGATTTCACTGCTCTGAGAGCTCTTGTCAAATTTTTTTTTGCTAAATTGTAAGTTGGCCTTGAGCTGTGATTTCTTGATCTTTCTTCTGTCCTCTTCCATTTTTACCTCTTAGGTCTTATTGTTAACAAGACAAAAAAAAAAAAAAAAGAAAGTTTTTGGTCTAGCTAGACTTTCCCGTGTTTTTTCTTCCAGTCCCTTCCTACCCTCTCTCTCCTCTCCTAAGTGTAGCTTGTTTTCTTTTTTGGTTTATCATGGCTGATAAGTCCAGTAAACCATTGGGTTTTAAAAATGCACTTCCTGTGGGGACAAGATTCCTTTATCTGATACCCCCAGGGAGTGCATTTACTGTCTAGCCCCAGTGCACCTTGACAGTTCTTGTGACGTTTGTGAGGAGTTCAGTCCACGGTTACTGGTGGACACTAGGAACAAGATTGTTTTTAAGGGCTTGCTTCCTTCTCCTGCTTCTTCTGTGGCTTCCACTTCAGGGGCTCAACCCCTCTAAAGAAACATAAAGAAGCCAGGGAACATAAGAAATGTTCCCTGGAGAGATCCTCCTCCAAGCTGCCAAAAAAGGCTCCAAAAACCTCAGATGTGAGACCTTCGGATCCGACAGGCCTGGTCTCTTGTCCTTTGACACCCCGTGCTCCCCCTGTCAGAGGTCTCCTCTCAAGGAGGCCTCTCTCAAAAGAGTGTCCAGGCCACCATCAGTTTCCTCTTCCATCAGGTTTTCCCATAACTTATCCAAACATGAGGAGCATAGATTGATGAGACAATTTCTCATGACACAGATCCAGACAGAGGTTTTGCTATCTCCGTCCCCTTCTCAATCCATGAGCAGACATTCATTTTTCCATCCTGTAGCTCCTTCTCTGATCTGATGACCTGGTTCAAACTCATCGTTTCTGAATGCCCATAGAATCAAGCCATTGGATCCGGTACTAGTTATTACTTCGAGTCTGACCACGTCCTTGATACGCTCAGCTCGAAAAGGATTGGGGCCCAGTGCATCTCGGAGCCGAAGCTTAGACATAGAATCCAGGGGGCTTACTTTAACTCTAAAGTTTTCAGAGCTATTGCTTCCCCTCAGAGCCTCTGCATTCGACAGCTCGGCAGCAATTTCCCCTTTGGAGCGGAGGATTCTGGGTGCTCCAGAGAAGTCTACTCTGACAGCTTTGGCTCTGGAAGGGTAACTCTTGGGTCCTTGTAGTCCATCTGGGTTCGAGGTGATGGAAAGGGTCCTTTCCCATCCTAGGGGACTCCTAGTTCTCCTACCATTGGATCCGATCCCCGCCTCCATGGAAGCTATGACTGAGTCCTCATGTCTACCACTGGGACAACCGGTCCTAGAAAGCTTCCAATGTTTTCCAGCTGTGGAACCCTCAACTTCCTCCAATACCTTCCTTTAGCATCCCACTGGGGAAGTCCTCTGGAAAAAGAATTGTAAAAGGAGACAACTTGGATTTTCCTCAGGAATCGGTCACTACTAACACTGATTTTGAAGAAGGGGTCCCCTAGAGTTTCACCTGACAATATTTCCTTTGCAGACATCTTAGAGATTTTTCATCAACAAGGTGGATAGTCCTCCCAAAACCCTAACCCAGAGGACACAATGCTTTTGGAGGCTTTCGGCACCAGCTCATCTACATCTTGGGTGTCCTCCCTCCTTGCGGATCCCCTTATTGATTTAGTATCTACCCAGGCATGAGTGGAACTTGACACTGTAGAGCCTATACCCAAATGGGTGGATAAGAAACTCATTGTCCCTTAGAGAGATTGCACTGTACCAAATGAACCCTGGTGGATGCAATGGTGGTTGCAACAGCCACCAAAAAGGAGCTAGCTCAGTAAAGCTCCACTGTCAATCTCCCTAACAGGAAGTCTAGCACTTTGGACAGATTTGGAAAGGGGTTTTGTGCTTCGGCCACATTTGCTTTGTGAGTGCTAAACTACTTATCTCAATTTACCAGGCTACAGAGAGACTTAATCAAGGAACTATCTAGCTCAGTCCCTGAGTCCATGTCTGATGAGTAACATAACACTTTTTCCTCCAGAATGGCCACTCTTCAGTCGATATCCAGCTCATCCGTGGGACTGATTTCCAGTGCTGCAGAAGGCATCACAAGGGCCACCGGTTCCAGCATTGCCATTAGGTGCCATGCCCGGATGCAGTTGTGTGACTTTGCGGGACCTTTCCAGTTGATAGACCCTTTGATGGTTATTTGGCCCCACAGTCAAAGGCGCACTCTCCCGTAGCAAGAAGGATGGAAAGACCTTGTCTACCATCTGAATCTGTTTTTCTACACCACAGTGATCCTTCTCCAGGAATCAGCATGGTGGTAAAATAACTGTGGTTCAACAAGTGTCAAGGTCCTTTTAAGGAACCTCAGAGAGGCTTTTCCCCGAGGTGAAGAGGGGGAAACAGTTATAGTGGTAGATGCCCGTCCTGGGCAGAGAGGGTCCGCAAAATCAAGGGTCTTGAGATTCCTTTTTGGACAGATCCTTTCAGTATCCTGAAAGGTTGCCTGACTGTCCTTGTCTGAAGGCAGTCGGGGGCACTTTCCTTGCACCCAGAAGCCTGTATAGCCATCACAAGTGACCAGTAGGTACAAAGGATCATATCCAGAGGATACTCCATTCCCTTTTTAAGTGTCCCAAGACTAAAGACTTACCTCTCTGATATGCCTCCTAGTCAGAGAGAGGAAGCAGCTGTAGAAATTACAAAGCTGCTTCAAAAGAGTCGTCCAAGAGGTCCCTCCTGACCATGTTGGATCAGGCATCTACTCAAGGTTCTTCTTAGTACCAAAGAAGACAGGGGACCTAAGCCAATTTTGGATCTAACATCTCTGAACAAATCAGTAAATAACTTGAAATTCAGGATCTACACAAGACATAAACTGGAAACATTTTCAAGTCATTCAGTCTTTTATAACAAACAAAGGAATACTACAAAATGGCCACAACCTCCACTGAAAAAGCACCACAGGGAAACAACAGATATTGTAATTAATTCCAGCTAGCATTGTTTGTGGAGAAAACAATGACTTTACTTCTGAACATTTGAATGACTCTTTGGATGTATATTTCACCAGTAATGACTCTTTGGATGGACTTTTTAGTACAGGTAAGTCAAACATCATATATAATTGTAGTTTAAAAAAAAAACATGAATACAGAATGTGATTTTACAATATATAATGTTTCTACCAGTGACTTTAACACAGAGATGGCTGACTTGCTATCTAAAGGGTTAACATTTGTTCCTGATAATAAATTGAATGTACCAAATGTTTTGATAGATTTAAAGATGTTTCTTAGGAAAGTCAACTTACTGTTGTTTACTAATGAATATAATACTCAGGCTACACATGTTATTCCAACCACTGTTAACCTTGTATCAGATTACAACCTATTTTACAAGTTTTTGAAAAAGTATGTGAACTGGGTATTAGAAATGAATCAGAGAAGGAAAATTCTATTTAATACTACAAGGACAGAATATGAAATAATACAGTTTTTGAAACAACAAAAAAATAAGGCTCATGAAGTCTGATAAAGGGGGAGGTTTAGTAGCTATGGACATTTGTGATTACAACACCAGAATGTTTGACACATTGACTACGGATGCTTATCAAGAAGTCTCTCTTAATGAAATGAATGTAGCTAAAAAGAAAATATATCACATTTTGAATTACCTTTTTATAGAAGCCACGATATCAATAGATGAGTTTAATTATTGTAATATGGCTTCCCCTAGAATTCCTTCCCTGTTCGGTGTACCTAAAATACACAAATCTGTGGATAATCCTCCTATGTGTCCTGTACTAGAAGGTAGGAATTAGATTACATCAGGATGTGCTAAATATTTGGACACCGAACTTAAGGGTTATTTAGAAAGGGAAAATCAAATCTGTAAAGACTCATGGCACTTTTTAAGTATTATTAACAATTTGGAATTTTTTGAGACAGACATACTAATCACAATAGATGTCAAATATTTGTATACTGTAATACCCCAAGGACTGGGAATTCAGTGGGCTTTGCAGTTTTTGCACAAGAAAAGTGTTTCTCACAGCAAATTATATTTATATGAAGTATTATTAGACCTGGTCCTTAGGAATAATTATATATATTGTGAAGGCAGGTATTTTTTACAGAACGTGGAGGTAGCAATGGGCTCACCATGTGGGGCTATCTTTGCCAATATGGTGATGGCACATTGGGAGCATACTTTTGTACTAACTAGTGAATATAGCAGTAAGCTACAGTTATATACAAGGTACCTGGAAGACATTTGTATCACCTGGAAGGGGACTGAACAAGAGCTATCAAAGTTTATTGATTATGTAAATAATAGACTTCCATTTTTTAAATTTAGTCAGGATGTGAGTCATGAGGAACTTTATTTGGATGTTCATTTAATGAGACAGACTCTACAACAAATATGTGTCAACGATTTATCTAAAACCCACATATTCTAACACATTCTTGCACTTCACCAACACGCACACCCTTATCACCAGAAGAGATCAGTGGTGAAGGGCCAGCTGGTGATAGCTGTAAGGATGGTGTCTGAGGAAACTGAATTCATTAAGGAGTGTGAACTACTGTGTGATATGTTCTCAAGGAGGGGGATATCATACAAATCTGTTGAGTGAGTTTAAAATGGAAGTTATGAATAAATGGGAGAATGTTTTTTACCGCCCCATTTTATTTAATAATGATAATCATAATAACAAAAGTACATTTAATAATTCACTTAATGGTAATGAGAATACGGCAATTTCTAATCAGCATCATAATGTAGTGGATAATTTGGACGCGTAGAGAATAATTCCAACACCCAGTACAATTTGGCCTTCATTAATACTTATAACGGCCAACATAATGTAATCAGATGGGTACTAAATAAAAATTGGCAAATATTATTGAATCAACAAAGCACCCTGAATCACTGCTAGATTAGGCACACAGTTTATTAAGCCGAACAGTTCACTGAAACTCCACACAGTTTCAGTGAACTGTTCGGCTTAATAAACTGTGTGCCTAATCTAGCAGTGATTCAGGGTGCTTTGTTGGTTTACTAGTTTGCCTGCATCCTCCGTTTTTCAAATATTATTGAATGATAAGCAGATTCGAACGAAAGTGAGTGTTACACCTAGTATAGTGTATCGAAAGGGTTCTAATTTTAAAAATATTTTTGAGAATATGAACAATAAGGAGAAAAAAAGTAATTCAGGGGCAGTGTTTAGATGTGGTTTTTGCCCCTATTGTACTAAAATAAAAATAGTAAATCCAACACCCAGAAAAGAACACTTATCACCTCCATGTCTTGAGACGCTGAATTCCGTAGAAATAGCAGCAACCAGATGTTAAATAATCACTTACAATGGTCAACAGTGAATAAAACTGGTTTATTGTAACAAAACCAACGGTTAACGGTTAAGTGCTTTCACCTGCTCCACGGCAAGCTTCATCAGAACAATACAAAGCGAAACTGTTGACATTTAAATAACTTATTTGGCGCCAAAAGCGCAGTTTAAAAATAATACATTTAAAGATGTATAACATTAATAAAAGCATTTATTAACCCTACTGAATTAATAAGCTAAGTGTGTCCCTATAAACCTAAATAACTACTTAATATGTCAACAAAAATAGAACAGATGCTAGCTAGCCTATCTACAAACACTAATCATAACATATTCCTATACAATATAATATATGATAATAATATACATTTTGGTATTATTATTATATGTTTATAGAAATACCTTTAGGTAAGGTCACAGTGAAATTTTAAGGAATTTTTGTATCTGTCACTTTAATATAGGATTGACTAGTTTGTAATTGGCTGATTTAAGTAATTACTAAGGAGGTTTGTTTATTATAAAAGACTGAATGACTTGAAAAACTTTGTCTGATGAAGTCCAATTGTTTTTGAATGGACCAAAGCGCTAATCATTAAAGTTTCTGGTGAACTTCTATGCTCAGCCATGGAGTTTTGTCTTTTTGAAATTCAGGATAGTCGTGATCCATTCCATACTACCTCTTCTGAAGATAGATGACTGGATTGGCTCAATGGACCTGAAGGATGCGTACTACCATGTCAAAATGGACAGGTACTGCAGATAGTATTGTCGCTTCAGGCTGGGAGTCAGCCATTACCAATTCCGAGTGCTCCCGTTTGGTCTCACCACAGCTCCCAGGCTGTTCAAATGGATGGCAGTAGTTGCAGCTCATGTCAGGTTGCAGGGATTCCACATGTTTCCTTATCTGGATAACTGGGTCCTAACCACTGTGACCAGGCATCTACTCATCCAAGCCAGGGACTACCTGTTGTAACTAGCTTTTACTCTCGGCATAACCGTCAACATGCAAAAATCACAGTTACTACCTGTTCAACTGATAGACTTTATTGGAGCATGTTTGGACACAATCAAAGCTATGGCCTACCTACCTCCAGACAGAGTTTCAACCTTGAAGCTGCATATCTCGCAGATCCTAACAGTTCTGACCCCTCCAGCAAAATTACTGCTCAAAGCATTAGGCTCAATGGCTGCAACGATACCTCCATTACCTGCAGCATGCTTGCATATGAGAATCCTGCAGTGGATGTTATCAGTCCAGTGGACTTTACACCACCATCCACTGAACCAACCAATCAAACTATCACAGGTATGCAAAGATTTTCTTCTTTGGTGGCTTCATTCCTCAGAAGTCAGTGAAGGAAGTCTTTTTGTTTGTCCCCTGCCAAACACCACGTTGACCGTAGATGCCTCCCAGATGGGTTGGGGTGGGCATTTTCTGGGAAGGACTGTCCAAGACATGTGGACTTCTCAGGAGACCAACTTGCATTTTAATGTCCTGGAGATGAGAGTGTTTCTTCTAGCATTGCAAGCACTAGACAGCTTTCTCCCCATAGGGACTATTGTGAATCAGATGGAGAATATGTCAGTAGTGTGGTATGTCAACAAGAAAGGAGGAACCAGATCTTACCCTCTATGTCAATAAGCAGCAAGAGTGTGGCAGTGGGCATTATCTACTAACTGCTTTCTATTTGCAACACACATTCTGGGGGAGTGCAACACTGTAGCATACAGGCTCAGCAGAGTTTTAATGATGCCTCATGAGTGGTCTCTAAATCAGTCAGTGGCAAACATGATATTCCTCAAATGGGGTCAACCTTGCAGGGATCTCTTTGTCTCCTCACTCAACAACAAATGCAACAAGTTCTTTGCTTGATCCCTCCTCAGGGACAGTCACCAAGAGATGCTGTAGTCCATGTTTGGCCCCCCGGTCTACTTTATAAATTTCCTCCTTTGCCCCGATTCCCAAATTTCTTCAGAAAGCACCCTGGCTGAAGAGAAGAGTAATCCTCATTGCTCCATTTTGGTCTCACAAAGTCTAGTTTACCTTCCTTTGGTCTCACCTGATTTCCCCTTCCTGGCCACTAGAGCCTCTTCCAGATTTACTGTCCCGTTCTTCAGGGCAGACTCACCCAGATCTTCAAGGTCTAAAATTGACTGCATGGTTTCTCCAATTCCATTGATGGCTAAACATTCCGTGCTTTCATTCCCAGTCCAAAAGATTCTGATTTCCTCCCAGAAAATATCTACTAGAAAAATCTGCAAGCGCAAATGGAAAAGATTCTTCATCTGGGCACAATAGAAGCTAATAGATCCTTTTACGGCTCATACCAGTAGTATTGGATTTTCTGGCTTTCCTCTTCCAAAGTGGGGCCCGTTATTCCACTGTAAAAGTTCAGTTGGCAGCCATTTCAGTTTTTCACATTGGAGAAAACTCTTTCTCTCTAACTTCGTCAAAACTATGCAAGGCCTTTCTCAGATGTACCTTTTTGCTTTGTCCTCTAATCAAAGATCCAACTCCTCCATGGGACCTGAATTTGGTTTTACAGGCATTAGTTCTTTCCCTTTTGAACCTGCAACTAAAGTAGATTTGAAGTTTCTTTTCTGGAAAACAACTATGTTGGTAGCCGTTACTTCAGCTAAAAGTTTTTACTGTAAGCCTTCTCTTCTAAACCTCCTTATTTGATTTTTCATAAAGACGGAGTATCTTTACAGACCAGTCCATCCTTTTTGCCAAAGATTATAACAGTAAACAATATAAATAAATCTGTTAACCTACCAGTCTTCATTCCCAGTTTTCAGAATAAGGGAGAATGCATGCTGCATCTCCTGGATGTTCATTGGCAGTTGCATTTTTATCTGGACAGGACAAAATTTTACCGTTAATCTGTTTATGTTCATATCTTTCTCAGATGTTAGAAAAGATGCAGCAGTTGCCAAATTCACACTGGCTAAATGGTTACAGGATTGCATTTCCTTTATTTATTCATTCATCAAAAGGTTTTCCTTTACGTAGGTGCGTCAAAGCTCATTCTACGAGATCCATGGCGACATCTCAATCTTTTTACTCCAAACTTTCAGTTGATGATATTTGTACAGGTTCATAGGTATTTACTAGGCTAACAACCACAAGGGCATTTTTAAGCCTAGCCACACATCTCAAATCTCTGACAAGTTCTGATACCCTTGTAAGCAGGGACCTGGGAGATTAACTATTTACTGGTTGGCTGTGTCTGTTAGAGACATTGCTGCCAAATCATGGATGAATTTCCAGTTCCCCATCCAATTGTCCAAGTTGCACTTGAATTTAGGTTAATGAGGAACTCTGCATCACATGGATGTGGAGCCTGTTCCATAGACAGGGTAGTCTCTGGAATACCTACCTTTCTGTCCAGCATGTCCTGTTTATATCACTGGCAAGGTTCAAGTCATTAGAACAGGTAATTTTGATGCTGTCTGTTTTGTGGATATGCAGGAGGTCCATTAGAGTGGGTTCTGATAATGCCCTATATGCCAGGCGTAGATCTCAGCTCAGAAGCCTGTAGGAGACAAAATACAGGGATAGGGCCTTGAGGCAGTCTGCATAGGACATTTTACCTGCACCTTATATTCTTTTAGTGAGGAACCTCTGTGGATATTCCAGTTGTTGGATATGCCTGGTTAGGTACATACCAAAGTGAGCATTGTACTCAATCATAGGTCTGATGATTGCCAAATACAGTGGAACAATGACTTCATTGGATTTAGATGCCATACTTTTGTTTATAAGTTGCTCAACGTTGAATGATTTCCTCACTACTGTATACACATCATGGTCAAAGGCTAGATTAATATCTGTGTGTGTCCCTAAGTTCCTGACTACTGGGTCAGCTATACAGGGTGTGTTGTCAATGTGATAGTTACTAGGGATGGATGACTTCCCAAAGGGATTTCTTGGCATTTAGTTGTAGTCCATGGCTGTGACACCAGTTTTGTCTGTGTCAGTCCCTCCTGGAGATCACTTTTTTGTCAGTGTGGGATTCAGTGATCGCTCCTAGTTTGCAATCATCTGCAAATTTAGTCAGCCAGAGACGACTGACATTGACCTTGACTTCTGAGAAATAAATGCCAAAAAGGAGTGGTCCAAGGACTGATCCCCGAGAGGACTCCACTTGTGACAGGCCTCTTTGTAAAAGTGGACTCCCCAGTTCCAACTTCCTGGGTCCTGTCTATGAGCCAGTTGGCTATCCACCGGGTGATATGCAAGTTTGTACCTAACCTCTTGAGTTTGTCAACAATGTCTGAAGGGGGTATTGTGTGAAATGCCTTGGTCAAGTCAAGGTAGGCAGTGTGAACCATTTTTCCCCCTCATTCATTGCTTTAGATACCTTCTCAAAGAAGTCCACCATGTTGAGTCGGCATGATCCACCATTGACAAAACCAAATTCGGTTGGGTCCAGTGTCTGGAAGTTTACTATATATCTTTTGATCATCTCCAGGATAATTCTTTCCATGACTTTACATATAAGACTAGTGAGACTTCTGGGTCTGTAGTTTCCAGGGTCTATAGATGGTCCGCCTTTGTGCAGAGAGATGACTGTTGCCATTCTCCATTTATGAGGCATGAAGCCTGTTTGAAGGCTACAGTTAAATAGTAATTCCAGAGTCCCTGATAGGTCATGTTTTATGCTATTTAGAAGGCATCCTGGGATATTGTCCTGGCTCATTGATGCAGTGTTCATCTTCTTAGAGAGAGCATTAAGGATCTGTTTCCCTAGTGATAGTAGGGGGGGTTGTATTTGATTGTACTTCCTTAGGGTAGGTTGAGGGGGAGATGGGTAAAGTCAGAGCTGAATTTATCAGCCAGAAGGTTTGCTATATCTTCTGGCTTACAATAGCTGGCTCCATTTACAGTGAGCTCTGCACACAATTGCATATTGCCTTTGAGGTTGCAGGCATAGCTAAAGAGTGCTTTGTGGTTGTCCCTGGCCTGGGAGGCCAAACTTACCTCAAATTTGGCATTGATAGACTTTATTTGTCCTCTGCATTGTTTGTTTAGTTTGAGAGTGCTTTTATCCTGCTGGGTGCTGCACCTCCTAATTTTTGCCATGATTTTCTTCCTGCTATTGTACAGCCTATCAATTTTGTGATTCCACCAGGGTGGCTTGTTTTTTTTTAGTTCTCCCCTTCTTCCTGGTGGGTACAGCTGCCTCTATGCGACTATTAACATGCTTGTACAGGGTTTCTTTGAACAGTTCTGTATAAGCAGCAGTGTTGTCATGGTTTATGGGGGCTTGAAATTTTGCCAGTTATCATGTATAGCAGGAGTCTAGCGTTAGAATAGTTTCTAAATATTCCCGGTTAGCTGGGGGTCCAGTTTTTTTTTTTTTTTTTTTTTTTTTTATATACTTCAAAGGAGATCATTTTGTGGTCTGACCTTACCAGGGAAAGCATTACAGTAGAGGGTGTGCAGGGTGGCTCTCCAGTGCTCTGGAATATCCTTCCATGAGGGCCACCCTAGGTTATTGTAGCTAGGGTCTCTGTCCCACAGTTGAGGAATGAATAAAAAAATGACATCAGATACAGAATTTATGTACGTATCATAATGTTCCATCTGTGTTATCCATTTTTATTCTTCCTCAACCTCCTCACCCTCCTTCCCCCTGTCCATAGTTATGAAAGACCTGATGGAGAGTCTAGTAAGGACCACAGTTCCTGATGTTCATCATGTTTCACTGTTGCAGTCCTCTGCATTGTTTGTTTAGTTTGAGAGTGCTTTTATCCTGCTGGGTGCTGCACCTCCTAATTTTTGCCATGATTTTCTTCCTGCTGTTGTACAGCCCATCGATTTTGTGATTCCACCAGGGTGGCTTGTTTTTTGTTAGTTCTCCCCTTCTTCCTGGTGGGTACAGCTGCCTCTATACGACTATTAACATGCTTGTTCAGGGTTTCTTTGAACAGTTCTGCATAGGCAGCAGTGTTGTCATGGTTTATGGGGGCTTGAAATTTTGCCAGTTATCACGTATAGCAGGAGGCTAGCCTTAAAATAGTTTCTGAATATTCCCAGTTAGCTGGGGGTCCAGGTTTTTTTTTTTTTTTTTTTTTACTTCAAAGGAGACCATTTTGTGGTCTGACCTTACCAGGGAAGGCATTACAGTAGGGGGGGTGTGCAGGATGGCTCTGCAGTGCTTCGGAATATCCTTCCATGAGGGCCACCCTAGGTTATTGAAGCTAGGGACTCTGTCCCACAGTTGACGAATGAATAAAAATGACAACATCAGATATAGAATTTATGTACGTATCATAATGTTCCATCTGTGTTATCCATTTTTATTCTTTCTCAACCTCCTCACCCTCCTTCCCCCTTGTCCATAGTTATGAAAGACCTGATGGAGATACTAGTAGGGACCACAGTTCCTGATGTTCGTCGTGTTTCACTGTGGCAGTCCTAACAAATGGGTTATCCGGCTCCCGGTAACCCTCGATCGGCCAGAATACCAAAGGTAAGTAAAAATTACATCGGCTGCCGTCAGTTGTAAAGGACATCAGGACGTTCGATGCAAAAAGAGGCAGCCAATGTCACTTCCTCAGTCTTCCTTGCCGCGGAGCCCGAAGCAGAAGGTTTTCATGCACAAGTGTCGGTCGGCAGTTTCTGACTACAAAGTTTAAGTCTACTACAGCTAAGTACCCCATTGGGGATCCTCTTTTCTTGCCTTAATGAATGTCAGAAAAAGTTAATAATTGCCTTACATGTGGAAAGCAGATTCCCTATAGAGATTTTCATTCCTATTGTATTATTTGTTTAGGCCTTGACCACGGCGTTGCTAATTGCGATCTCTGTGCCTCCTTTAATCCGCGTACTATCCATCTTTGGGCTAAGCGTTTGGCTAGGCATTTTGGAGTTTGGCCTAAGTTTATCGGTATGGTGTGCGCCAGTCTTCAGGCTTTGGATATTCCTAAGAAGCGTAAGGATAAGGACCATGACAGGCCACAGAAAGCTAAGTCCTCTGATGATGATAGGTTGATAGTCAGTCAGGCAGTAGCCAGTGAGACGTCTTGGCAGTCCATGCAGTCCGCAGATGTACAACCGCAGGCCTTGATTGAGTCCATTTCCGAGTCCCTTAGGCCTTCGGCCTCCATTTTGCCTTCCGACCTGTCACCAGTCGCCTGTTCGGCTGGTGCCAGGACCTCTAAGCTGATTCCGGTGTCTGAGGCCTCTGGGTTGCGTTCTGACAACAAACTTCTTCCTTCGACTTCTGTTGCAACTTTGGTGGTTGCCAGGCCTCCTGAGTCCTTCAGGCTTGCAAGTAAATCTTCCATTCGTAAGCCTGTGAAAAGGCAGGCTCCAGTTTCTTCCCCTTAATCCCATATGGTTAAAATGGCTAATGACTTGTTGACTCTTATTAAGGGTTCTCAGCCTTCTCCCCCTAAAGCAAGTAGGGATGTTTCTCCTGAGGTTTTGTCCTGTTCAGGTTCTGATTCTTCCAGCATTTCTGCTGATGAAGAGGAAGTTTCTCAGGCTTTTTCTCCTTTTGAGGATTGAAATGCAGAGGAGTCCATCTCTTTGGCCTCTCCTCCAGAGGATTTCTCTTTTGGTGATACTTTAAATACCCTCAGGGAACATTTTAAGTGGAAAAGTCAGGTTTATCCCCAATCTAAGAAACGGATTAGGGAGTTTCTGGATTTACCTCAGCATAAGCCTCTTGCTATTCCCCCTATGTTGGAAATTGTTGATGATGTTTTTCTGGAAAATTCCTTGACTCCAAATTCAGTTCCTCCTGCTCCCAGGAAACCTGACAGGTTATTACAGAGTCCCTGTTTCTCATCTGTTTCTTTTCAGGAACCCGTTGCTGGATTCAGATGTTATTTCAAGGCCCTAAAGGAGCTAAGGCCACTGTTACAAGGAATCCTGTTCCCTCTGACAGGGAATCTAGGAACCTAGATAGGTGGGGCAAGAAAGTTTATACCTCCGCTACCCTAGCTATTAGGGCTGCCGATTATCTTTTTCATATGCTAAAGTTCCAGCAGCACACCTTGGAGGCTATTAAGTCTAGGATAGCAAGTGTGCCTCTTTTGGCAGAGAGTAAAGACATTCAGGATTTACTGAATTCAGCCAGTCTTGTCAGTAAGCATTCTTTACATTGTGGTTTTGACATCCTTGAAGCCTCCAGCAGGGCTACTTCTACTGGATCTGTTATTAGAAGGCATGCTTGGCTCAGGGAACAGCCTCTTCCAGAACCTGTCAAGGCTAAGCTTTTGGATGTACCTTTGCATAAAGACCGTCTTTTTGGCAGCAAAGCAGAGGAGGTACTTAAGAAGATGGAGGATAAGGCCAAGTCCATGCAAACTGTTAAGGATTTTCTGCCAGTTCAACCCCCTCGCTTTAGCAGGAATTACCCTTCCAAGACTTGGACCTTTCCGGATACCAGCAAACAGAACCGTTCCAGGACTAGAGGTTACAAATTTTCTAGGGGGCATGTGGTTACCCCCTCAAAGGTCTAAGCGTTGGCAGGCTTCCACTTCTAAGGTGGGTCGTTCCAAGCCTGCATCTCAATCAAAACACTCTCAATGACTTTTTCCAACTTCTGCCTGTTCTTGCTTGACTGCAGAGTCCTTTAGGGGGAAGGTTGGCCCTTTCTGCAGATGTCTGGGCCACTATCACGGATGACAAATGGGTGCTCAGAACGGTGTCCCTGGGGCATAAGTTTTCTTTCCGCACCTTTCCAGTTCCCAAGGGATTCCCGGGTGCTCCTCCAAACCAAAGGGCAGAAGTAGAAAAACAAATTTTGTCTTTGTCTCATCTGGGAGCAATATAATCGGTTCCTACTCACCAGGTAGGCCAGGGTTTTTATTCCAGGCTTTTCCTAGTTCCAAAAAAAGAAGGCACCTGGCATCGTATTCTAGATCTTTCCATTCTGAACTCCTTTCTAGTGATTCCAAAGTTCAAAATGCTCTCTCTGCATCAGTTGTTGCTAGTGGTAGAAAAGGATTCCTGGCTGGGTAACCTTGAATCTCAAAGAGGCTTATCTGCACATCCCCATCAGGGAAAGTTGCAGGCAGTGCCTTTGTTTCAGAGTGGGCAAGCAACATTATCAATTCTCTGCACTACCCTTTGGCTTATCTACTGCTCCTAGAGTTTTCACAAAGTGTCTGACTCCAGTCATTGCTTTTTGCAGGCAGAAGAAAATTCAGATTTATCCATACTTGGACAACTGTCTGATTCAAAGTTCTCAGGAACAGCTGTTAAAGGATCTGGAATTCGTAAAGACTTTTCTCACTTCCCTGGGTTACATTCTCAACGAGGAAAAATTAAAAATGGTACCATCCAAGGATATTACATTCCTGGGAGCGAGTCTGAACACAGCTGCCCAGATGATACATCTCACCCAGGAGAAGCAGACAACTCTTTAAGTTTACTTCAAAGCAAGCCTGTCCCAGCTCCCTGCAAGGAAATATGTACAAGCTCTGGGATTCATGGCATCTTGCATTCTCATGATTCCATATGCAAGACTGCATATGAGGAAATTGCAGTGGTACCTCAAGAACATTTGGTGTCAACACACAGAGGACCTGGATATGATGATTCCTCTGCTTCCATCTCTGCAGACAGAGTTTCTATGGTGGACAACAGCCTCTCTACAAAACAAAGGCATGCCTTTTCGACCACCTCCTGCCACTCAAGTTCTGACAACAGACGCAACGGACTACACCTGGGGAACATACCTGGATGGCAGATGCATACAGGGACATTGGAACGCCCAGCGGATGCACCTGCACATAAATCTAAGAGTTGTTTGCAGTTCAGCAGGCCTTACTAGCTTTCAAGCATCTTCTTTCTCCAGGGAGCCTGCTCGTCAGAACAGACAACAACACAGTCATGTGGTACATCAACAAGCAGGGAGGGACTCACTCTTACCCCCTCTGCAGGCAAAGCATGAATCTTTGGTCCATGGCAGCATCCCTGGACCTGCATCTTCTAGCTCAGTTTCTTCCAGGGAGGCTCAGTGTTTTGGCAGACCAGTTGAGCAGGCAAACCGTGGATCCTCACGAGTGGCAGCTGAACATAGCAGTCTTTTACAGCATCATTCAACATTGGGGCACTCCTCAGGTGGATCTTTTCTCCTCCCCAGACAACTATCTTCTACCTCTCTTTTGCACCAGACAGCATCACAGCAGAGCCTGGAGAGTGGATGCTGTGTCCTTCCCTTGGACGTTGCTATCAGTTTACGCCTTCCCTCCTTTTCCTCTTCTTCCCAGAGTGTTATTGAAGATCAGGGACGAATGACCAAGGACTATTCTCATAGCTCCGGACTGGCCCAGACAGCATTGGTATCCACTGCTTCGCAGTCTCTCCCAATTTCCTCCTTGGCATCTTCCTCTGAAGCCAGATCTTTTGGTTCAGGAAGGGGAAGACATTCTGCATCCTCATCTTCAGTCTCTCCATTTGGCAGCATAGCTTATTGTATGACTCCTTCCTTTTCTTCTTCCCTTTCCCAGCAAGTGGTTGACGTGCTTAGGGAGGCCTAGCACTAGGAAGTCCTACGCTGGCAAATAGGAAAGGTTCTCTCATTGGCTGCAGGCTACAGGGGATTCTTCTTCTCAGCCTACCCTTCTTCTGATCTTGGAATATCTCACTGAATTGCTTCAGGGAGGTCTTTCTTTTTCCTCTATCAAGCTCCATGCTTCAGCCATTTCTGCTCATTGTTCTTTTGAACAACCCATTTTCTCTCATCCCCTGATGAAGATGTTTCTCAGAGGTGCTTGCAACTTAAAACCTCCCAGAAGGGCACCTACTCCAGCCTGGGATCTTAATTTTGTTCTAGAGAAAGTCACTCTTCCTTCTTTTGAGCCAGCAGCCACTGCAGATTTAAAGTTTCTCTCTTGGAAGACCGCCTTCCTCTTGGCTATAACTTCAGCAAGGATGGTTTCGGAGCTGCAAGCTTTGATGGCCGTGGAGCCTTTTCTTATTTTCCATGTAGATATGGTCTCTCTGAGAAATAATCCCTCCTTTATGCCTAAGGTGTTTTCTAGCCTGACTCTTAATCAGTCCATAGACCTTCCTACTTTCTTTCCTAATCCTCGAATTAGAGGGGAAAGGATCCTACATTCTCTTGATGTGCACAGACAGTTCAGGTTTTACCAGGACAGGACTAAAGACCTTTGGAATCAGCACAGTTATTGGTCAGTTTTGCCCCTGTAGCTCAGGACAAGGCTATTTCTAAGCAGACCATTTCCAAGTGGATTGCACATTGTATCACTTTTTGTTATTCCTTCCATGGCAAGGTTCCTCCTGAAGGGGTTAGGACCCGCTCAACTAGAGCAGCTTCCACTTCTGCAGCCTTTTTAAGGGGTGTCCCTATTAAAGATATTTTGGAGGCTGCCCCACTGTCTTCTTTTCACACTTTCACTAAGCATTGCAATTTGCCTCTGTTTTCCAGAGCCATGGCAGGGTTTGCCACTGCTGTGTTTCAGGGCATTATCTCCAACCCTTGATTCTGTTGGTTCCTCCTCCCTTCTCTCTGGGCTTTGGTAATCAACCCATTTGTTAGGACTGCAACAGTGAAACACGATGAACATAGTACAGTTGTGTACACTTACCATAAATGTAGATGTTCGAGTGTATTCACTGTTGCAGTCCTTGCCCCCCCCCCCCTTTTTGGTCCTCTTTTTTTCTCTTTTCCTGAGGTACAGGCTAATTTGGATGTTGTTTGCCAGTGTTGCTTTTGGCTTAAGCCTTATTTCTGGGGGCTTCTGATTGTTATGGCAAGAAAGACTGAGGAAGTGACATTGGCTGCCTCCTTTTGTATTGAATGCCCTGACGTCCTTTACAACCGATGGCAGCCGATGTCATTTTTACTTATATTTGGTATTCTGGCCGGTCGAGGGCTACTGGGAGACGGATAACCCATTTGTTAGGACTGCAACAGTGTATACACTCTAACATCTACATTTGTGGTAAGTGTACAGAACTGTACTTTGAGTTCCTGAACTGTGCACTCTCTATCCTCCTCTTTCTGTATGGTGGATGTAGGATTATCTCTAAAATTGTTATCCATATATCTTGCATATGTGGTAGCAGCAAACTCGATCTGAGGTAATCTGCGGGAATGAAGCATTATAGGATGAAGTGGAGGAGATCAAGCTTCGAATCCTAAGCTTGTAAAGTGGCCGAATTGGATCCAAGGGTCTTATCTGAAACCCACAGGTTGAGGAAGAATGAAAATAGACATCACAGGTGGAACATTATGGTAAGTACATAACTTCTTTTTTAAGGCTAGGAAAAGTGGTTTTATTGACTGCCATGTTACTTTTAATTACTTCTAAACAGCAGTGTCACTCTTTTCTGTGGTAAAAGTTGTGATCTGATGTTGACTAGTTTCATCCAGTTCAACATATGGGTTGTCTGATCCAATTTGTTCTGACCTCAGCGCAATCTCTGAAGCTTCATGGATGCAGAGCTGTGACTCCTTGCCTGCCTATAATTCCCTGCACTTTACCTTGATGCTCCAGATATTTTGTCACCTGAACCGTCAGACCTGTCTTCTAGACGAAAGCTGCTCTTTATCACAGTGTATCCTTTTTGGACATCTGTAATTTTACAAACTCCTCTCCTACTGAGAGACTAGTCTTGCCATTTTTCTTTTCTTTTTATTTTTTTGTTTTATAGTTGTTTACTTTTTAGGTTAACTTGTTAAGGGGAAAATAATCTTCATCCTGTCTGGATAGTAAGGTTCCAAGAAGGTCAGATCCATCAGTACCTCAGCCCTGACCCTCCTTTCCTCTACTCCAATTTTCACTAGAGCCTATAAGTCTGAGGTTGCTGTCTCTAATTTTACAGGAGAGGAGATTTTCAAGACCACACTCAGTGGCATCTTCAGTTCGGTCTTCCAGAAGTCTCACCGAGTAAGATATCAATAGAATGATGCTGAAATTCTTGAGAAGGAAAATTCACCCCTGAAAGCATTGAGTACTGATCTAACACCCCCCCTCCTCTTCTGTGTCCGGTACCAGTCCGCCCATTGGATCTGGTCATCATGGATGTGACCTACCCCGGTGCACCTTTGTTAGTGCCATCAGGGCTTTGCTACTTCAATTCCAATGGTGTCTCTGTCTCTTTTGAATCCAAGACACTCTGATCAGTAATTATCTCGGAGTCAAAGCTTCACTGCTAGGACTTGGGGGGGGGGGTGGTATAGGTCAGATCTGCAGTTTTTGGAGCCATCTTTCTCTTGATGCTTATGGCCCTTGACAGCTTGGGTTCGAGTTTAGTCTCAGGGCTGGGAATCATCAGGACCAAGGGGTTCCCTTCTACTTTGGGCTGGAGGAGCTCCCCCTTGGATCCGATGAATGCTTTGGCATTTGAGTCCTTTGAAAGGGTTTTGGCTGTGCCAAGAAAAAAGGCATTATCACTCAGCTCGGCTCCAGCCCAGCCTCAGGAGGATTTTGCTGCTGATTTTTCCCATCATTCTTTCCATCAGGAACATTAAGCAGTCCAGGCTTCAAAGACAGCTCACTATGCGAGTTCCCAGTCTAATTCCAACCCTTCTTATCACCCACCAGTTCAGATTCACAGGAAACAGACTTGCAACCAGGAGTACATAGATTTATCCCTGGAAGACATAGATTTGGATGAACATGCTGGATCCCCCAGATCTATTTTGGCAGATTTCACCTTTGATGAGATCCTGGAATAGGTGAAACAACAAGGTAATGGTCCACAGATGATCCTTCACTGGTCAAGACCGTGTTTTTTGAGACCTTTGGTTCTGGCTCATCTTCATCCTGGATAGTACTGCTCATTGATCCCCCTGATTGATCTTATGGTTCAGCAGGCTTAGAAGGACATTGACATGGTGGAACCAATACTGAAGAAACCGGATAGGATCTTGGCATCATCCAAAGACAGATTTCAAGCAAGGGCCCACCAGTAGTTGCCATGGTGGTAGCAGTGGCCACGAAGAAGGAACTGTCGTAGGAAAGTTCCTGTGTCCACCCCCCCCCCCTTAATAGGGAGTATAGGGCATTGGGCAGGTTTAGGAAATTGACATATGCTTCAGCAACCTCCACCTTTCACATGCTGAACTATTTGGTCTGTCTCCGGTAACCTGCCTGCAGATGTCCAAAAGACTCTGGACTCCCAGCTCACCACCTTACAATCCATATTGAATGTCACCATATGACTATCTTATGCAGCTTGATGTTACAGCAAGAGCAACAGGCACCAATATTACTGTATACTGTCATGCCTGGATGTGTCTTTGTGACTTTGCGGAAAACTTTGACATCTACCCCATTTGATGGAATTTATTCCTCTACCCCTCAAAGGGCCTTCTGTAGGAAGCAGAGGGTTGGCAAGAAAATGTGGTTCTACAAATCACAGGGTTATTACCACGACACTCCTGGGGACAGATGATCTCATGAAAGAGGAGGAAGTAACTCTTATGGATGTCACTCGCGGCAGAGACAGACTGGAAAATTAGGGTTTTCGCTGTCCATTTACTGAAAAGCCTTACCAGCACTCCTGAAAGTTGGCCGGCTGCTGCATTCTGGAGGCAGTTGAGGGAGGAGTGCTTATCCATATCCCCACAAGACTGGCAAGATATAACAGCAGATTCCTGGGTGCTAAACATAATTTTCAGAGGCTACTCAGTTCCCTTTTCCTTTTCCCCAATAGCAAGAATAATGTTCCCAATGTTCCTCCCAGTTAGTGGGAACTGGCAGCAGCAGAAATTTCCAAGCTGCTCAAAAAGAGTCATCCAGCCCATCCCCAACGACCAGTAGAGTCCAGAGTCTGTACAAGGTAACAAAGAAGACAGGGGACCTCAGGACCATTCTAGATCTAAATCACTTAAATACATTTGTAAAACAGGCAGAATTCTGAATGGTCACTCTCCTGTCCATATTGCCTCTTCTAAGGAAGGACAATTGGATGTGTTCAGTAGATCTCCAGGATGTATACTATCATGTAAAGATAGCAAAGCATTCCAGGAGATTTTTCCGTTACTGACTAGAAGTCAGTCATTACCATTTAAGAGCACTGCACTTTGGTTTCACCGTAGCCCCCCAGAATGTTTACCAAGATAATGGCAGTGGGTGCAGCTCATCTCCATCTGCAGGGAATCTACGTTTTCCCATACCTCGATGATTGGCTCCTTACTACTACATCTGAACATCTTCCGCTGCTGCATCTGGACCTTCTGCTTTATCTAATGCTAAAGCTAGGAATCACAATAAATTTAGCCAAGAGCCACATGGAACCTTCATACGGAATAGAATTCATTGGATGCCACCTGGACTCATTGTGACAAATGGCCACATTGCCCCAATCCAGCGTGTTCTGCGTACGACTGGTAGCTGCACAGCTGATCCAACATCTTTCACCCTCAGCAAGGTTAATCTACGACTTTTAAGTCTAATATCCTGTACACTCTTACTAGTCCGTCTGCCCAGGTCCTTTGTAAGGGTACTGCAAGAGACTTTTTCCATATAGTGGTCTCAGAACATCCATCCTTTATGTGCCAGAATTTGCATTGCTCAAATATGCAGAGATCATATCCACTGGTGGAAAATATCTGTCAGTGATGGAGGGTCGACCCTTCCACGTGGATCTGCTGTCATAACCATGTGCGCTTCCCTTCTTGGGGGGTATTTCAAAGGGAGAATGGTCCAAAGTTCTTGGTCACATCTAGAGGCCACTCTACACATCAGTGTCTTGGAGATGAGAGTAGTCCTAATGTTACAGGCATTTCAGGGTGTTCTCCTCAAGAGTGTGATTTCCATACAGATTGAGAACATGCAGTAGTCTGGCACAAAAGCAAATGAGGGGAAACCTGGGACATGGAAGTCTTGAATATTTCTGTTGATGAGAATTAAGATTGGCTCTGCAATAGAGTCTACAGTGAGCTTAAAGTACCAGGCATGGAGCTAATTAGTCAAAGGAAACCAGGTTTTCAGTTTCTTTAGTAGCTGTCTAACATATGATGTGGAGACATGTTGGATATTAAAGGCAGGGATGTTAGGGCTACTAGAGTTTTGAGATTGATTAAATGATTGGTGAGAGCTGGCGGTAAGTGAGACTATGATGTCTATGAAGAAAGTGTTAAATTTGGAAGCAGTTTCTGAGAGAGAGAAGACTGGATAAGGGTTTGTTGAGGAAGGAGAGCCAAGCTGAAGAATTATTTTAAATTGAGCTTCGGATTTTATTTGGATTTTTTTTTTGTAATTATCTTGTGGGTCTGTATAATGATTTTGTTTTTTTTTGACTAGGCAAATTTGCTTATTGATGAGGTTATGCAGCTCTTTGCATAGATGTAAGGTTTGAGGGGTTTTATCTTCGTGCCATTGTTTCCTTGCTTAGTCACATTTTTGCATGAGAAATGTAGCTGAATGAGTCAGCCAGGGGGGTTGAGGTTTTTATAGTCTCATTTCTGGTACAGGTAAGGTTATTTAAAGTATGCATGAATATATTGTTGAATTTGCTGACAGCTTCATCTAGGTGTATGTTTTGAGTAGAGACCCGTTAAAGGATTTTAGTAAATTATTGAGTGTGTCAGGATGAAAGTTAAAAATATTTCTGGTGGTTTTGTATTGATTTTTTTTTTTTTTAACTAGTGGGTGTTTTCTCTATTGGTGAATATAGAGTGGTGGTCACTAAGGGAATCTGGTAGTACACCAGAGTTAGCATACTTGCTGGTGTCGGAGACAAGTATTCATTCAAGGATAGAGTTTTTATGATTTGATTTGTTGAGTAGGAGTAGAGATTAGCTGCTTGAATTTGTAAGATAAGACAAGTAGTTGAGGTGTTACAGGTCACAGATAACCTGTCAATGTTAACATCTCTTAAGATGATGGTTTCAGTAGTAATATTTGTAGTTATCCAGCAAATATTTTTTTTTAATAAGTTAATCGTATTACCTGGAAGTTATGTGTAAGGCAACTATATATAGTCTTATGTTTAGTAACATTGAGAAGAGAGACTAGGTTTGGAGGGTGAGAAAGTTAGGCAGTTATTTTATACAGTTGCAATGCCTCCCTCTTTTTGTTAGTCTGTCACATGAAATTATATTGTATTCAGGATCTAGAATTTCAGAATTGTTTATATTGATTTTTGCCATGTTTCGGTAAGAACAGTAATTGAAATATTGAAGAAACCATTCATTCATGAAGGTTTGTAAGATTGTTTTAAATACTACGAATAATAATGGAGATTAGGAGAATTTTTGGGGTGTATGGAAGTTAGTGATAGAGGAGGGTGGAATAGCTGAGGAGATGGGGTTTGGATGCCTGTCATCACAAAGAATGATTTTAGATGAGTGGACTGGGATTAGTTATATTTTTATAAAGCATATGAATGTATTCCACTTTGTCAAAGTCAACTGAATAGTTACAAGTTTTGTATTTATAAAGGTGAATAGGTTGTACATTACATTTGAGGAAATGAATATGAATGAGGGTTTAGCCTGAGTATAGGTAGGTTGACTGGTAGTGTGCGACTGTGCATAAAGTGAGAGAGTACCATGGTAGGCTGTAAGATGATTGTAAATTAATAACAGAGATGTGAAAATGTACAGTGATACAGTGGTAGATACAGAGAACTATGAAGTAGTTAAAGGAAGAGTGTAGTTGAATTAAGTGGAAAAGATGTTAAAGGAGAAGCGAGGAAGGCAAGAGGAATAAAGAGTGGAACCGGTTTGCTGGAGATCCCCTGCAGAAAGGTAAGATTTTAATAGGCAGTAGTCAGAGGAATGTAGAATATACCATGGTGTAGAAGGGTGAAATTGTGAATTAGGAAGTATTAGGAAGTGAATAATGGATGATGTGTATAATAAAAGGTTTGCGGGTATTATGTTTGTGGTCAGCCTTATGAAAGGAATTGTAATACTGAAGAGGACTTGCTAAGGTGGAAGAAGTGAACATTGTAAAAGGGGAACAAAGTAGAATAAAATGTATGTATTGTAATGTTAGAAAGTACAGTTGTGTACACTTACCATAAATGTAGATGTTCGAGTGTATTCACTGTTGCAGTCATCACACTTGGGTTATCTGCCTGCAGGTAGCCCTCAGTCGGCTTGAATATCAGAATCTTGGGATTTCTGCGTCGGATGCTATTGCCTCTTCCATGACACCAGGTCATCAGGGGTATAAAACATGCAGCTGACGTCATTACATCAGTTTTTCTTTCCCAAGATGTCAGGAGCCCCCAAAATAGGAAGCAATTACATGGTGTGGAACACCTAGAGTAGAAAGTAAATACCATTGCCATGAAATATGGCCAAAAAAGAGGATAGGTAGAAAGTATAGAAAAGTCAGGGTTTGGAGGGAGGGTAACCAGGACTGCAACAGTGAAAACACTCGAACATCTACATTTATGGTAAGTGTACACAACTGTACTATGTTCTTCGTGTTTCACTGTTGCAGTCATCACACGTGGGTTGATTCCCAAAGCTGAGGAAGGGTGAAGGCAGTCAAGAAGGACTGCTGTAGCAAATCCAGCTCTGGATTTAGAAAAGGTAGGTAAGTGATAATGCTTGGTGAAGGTGTGTACAGAACTCCGCTTTGCAGCTTCCAAGATGTCCCTGGTAAGGACTCCCCTGAGAAATGCTGTAGTGGTTGAGGTAGCCCTAGTGGAATGAGTTCTGATCTCCTATGGGGGTAGGTTTTCTATGGTGTTTGTAGCAGAAATGGATGCAGTGTGCTATCCATTTGGAAATGGTTTGCTTTGAAATGGCCTTGCCCTCTGCCCCTGTAGCAAAGCTGACTAGCAGCTGGTCAGATTTTATGAAAGGTTTAGCCCTGTCAAGGTAGAACCTGAACTGTCTGTGCACATCCAAGGAGTGCAGGAACCTTTCCCCTTTAATCTGAAGATAAGGAAAAAAGGTTGGTAAATTGATGGATTGGTTTAAAGCCACACTGGATACCACCTTGGGCATAAATGATGGGTTAGTCCTGAGGGAAACCCTGTCCGTATGGAAGGTAATGAAGGGTTCCACCACCATAAGGGCCTGTAACTCAGGCATTCTTCTTGCTGAAGTGATGGCTAGAAGTAAGGCGGTTTTCCAAGAGAGGAACTTTAACTCTGCTGTAGCAGCAAGCTCAAAAGGGGGAAGCGTGAGCTTCTCTGGTACAAAGTTAAGGTCCCAGGCAGGCGTGGGAGCTCTCTTAGGGGGTCTCATATTGTTAGCTCCTCTCAGGAACTGTTTGATCAGAGGGTGAGAGAAGAGGGATGGCTCAGTATTGTTGTGAGCTGGGATGACTGAGGCATGAATCTTAATTGCTGAGAAGGATAGGCCTTTGTGGTGCAGCTCTGCAAGATAATCTAGGATTTGAGGTAAGGTGGGCACGGCTTTGTCCTTTCCCTGAGACTGGCTCCAAGAACAGTATCTTTTAAAATTTTCTGAATAGGATTTCCTAATAGTAGGCCTCCTGGCCTCAAGGATGACATCCAGCACCTGTTTGCTGAGGGTTGCTGGTGATGTATTCAGAGAATAAGCCAGGCTGCCAGGTTAAGGGTCTGCAGCTGAGGATGCAAAATCTGGAACAGCAGAGAAGGGGGTCTGATGTAGGTGCCAGGGTGGCACTGCTCTCAGACTGTGTAGGAGTGGGTACCAGTGCTGGCATGGCCAGTCTGTTGCAATAAGGATTGTCCTTGGCTTGTCCTGTTTGACCTTGAGTAGTACTTTTGAGAGGAGGGGCAGAGGGGGAAGGCATAGATTGAGAGGTTTTCCCATGTAAAGGATAGGGCGTCCACTTTCCAAGCTTAGCTGTGAGGAGTTCTGGTGCAGAATTTGCTCATTTGATGGTTTTGGGGGAAGCAAAGAGGTCCACCTCTGGTGTCCCCCACCTGTGGATTAGACGTTTTAATGGGTTGGGTTCCAGTTTCCACTCGTGTGGGTCCATAAGATTTCTGCTTAAGTGGTCTGCCAGTGAATTTTGTTTGCCTGGCAGGAATTGAGCTTGCAGGTGCACTTGAGTGCCCAAGGCTGTGTTCCACAGAGCCATGGCTAACCTGCAGAGTAGGTAGGAATGAGTTCTCCCTCCCTGCTTGTTTATTTACCACATAACGGTGGTGTTGTCTATCTTTATCAAGAGTTGTCCTGGAAGGATAAGGTATTTGAAGGCTGTCAGTGCATTCTGTACAGCTAACATTTCTTTTTGATTGATATGCAGATGAATTTGTCCTGGGCTCCATTTGCCTTGAATGCATTTGCTTGCCATGTGAGCACCCCATGTATAGTCTGATGCGTCTGTTGTCAGGGTTTGGGCGACGGGAGGTTGAGTGAAGGGGAGTCCCTTGTTGTGGTTACAAGCCTCTGCCCACCAAAGGAACTCTGTCCTTAGGCAAGGAATGATAGGAATCACTGTTTCCAGGTCCTGAGAATGTTGACACCAGAGACTTTTTAAGTACCATTAAAGTTTCCTCATATGCAGTCTTGCATATGGAATTAGGAGAATGCATGAGGCCATGAACCCTAGGGCTTGCAGTGTTTTTCTTACAGATAGCTGGGTTTGAGTGGCCAGTAGTTTGAAGTAATTTGTCAAACCTGCTTTTCTAGAGTGAGTAATGCCATATGGGAAGTTGTGTTCAAGCTTGCTCCCAGGAATGCAATCTTTTTGCTGAGTACCAGCTGTGATTTCTTTTCATTGTTGGTATACCCCAGAGAAGTTAAGAGTCTCTTTACAAGCGTCAGGTGCTGAAGTATCAATTCCTGAGTGTCTGCCTGAATCGGGCAATCATCCAACTGTGCGTAAATTTGAATATTTCTCTGCCTGCAGTATGCAATGGCTGGAACCAGGTACTTTGTGAATACTCTGGGCGCAGTAGATAAGCCAAAGGGAAGTGCAGAGAACCTGCCCTGAACCATAGATATTTCCTGCAAGATTCCCTTATGGGGATGTGCAGATAAGCTTCTTTTAAGTCTAGGGTGACCAGCCAGGAGTCCTTTGACTAGCATGGGAAGCAGCTGCTGGAGTGTAAGCATTTTGAATTTTGGTACCACCAGGATGGTGTTGAAAATTGACAGATCCAGGATAGGGCACCAGGAGTGCTCTTTTCTGGGCACCAGGAACAGTCTGGAGTAGAAACCCTGTCCCCTTTGCTGTGGGGGGGGGAACAGGTTGAATAGCCCTGATACTGAGCAGAGAAATCAGTTGCTTTTGGGCCTCTGCCCACTGATTTGGAGGAAGGTCTGGCAATCCGCTTGGGGTTGGCAGTGAATGGAAGTAAAATCTGTATCCTTAGGATACAATGTTTAAGACCCATTGGTCCTGTGTAATATAATCCCAGTTTTTTTGCATGCAGGGCGAGTTTTCCTCCTAGTGGTGCAAGTACTTGGGCATGGCTGGGAAGGATGAAGGACAAGTCATTGTGAACTTTTTTCCATAAGAGGGTGGCTTACCACTTCCTGATTTTGAGGTGGGAGCATTCCATTGTTTAGATCTGTGCATACCCTGAGACTGTAGTGTTTGTGGTCTGCCGTCCCTGGGTTTGGACTGAGAAAGTCTGGGAGGGACTGGAAAGGACCAGTTTTTGAAGGCCAATGCTTACTAAATCTAGGTGGCTGTACCTGTAAGAAATGTTTAACAGTTTGCATAGATTTAGCTTTTCCTCCATTTTTTAAGAACTACTTCTGCTTTTATGCCAAACAAACATTCTTGGTTTAATGGAGCATCTAGTAATTTTGCTTTGACATGGTCTGGCAAGATTTGTTCCTTCAGCCAAGTATGTCTTCTCAGAACAGACCCAGTGACAGCAGCCCTGCAACATGCTTCTAAAGCATCAAAACCACACTTCAAAGTATGTTTACAAACTTGGTTTGCAGAATGCATTAACTCTTGTAAATCTTTATTTTCTGCACGATCAGGAATCAACAACATTTTTTTGTTTAATTAGTTCCATAATATGCTGTTGGTACTTCAACATGTGAAACTGGCAATTTAAAGCCCTATTGGCAAGAGTTGCAGAGGTATATACCTTCTTACCCCATCTGTCAAAAGCCCTAGAATCCCTGTCTGAAGGGGGTAGGGTTTTTAGCTGTAGTAGCCTTAATACCTTTAGGTCCCTGGGAAATAGTCACTGGATCCGCAGTGGGGTTTTTAAAGAGAAATTGTGAGTGTCGGGTACTCTATAATACCTGTCAGGCTTTTTAGGAGATGGTGGTAAAGTATCAGGGGTAAGACGGGATTCCATGAAGACATCATTTACAATATCCAGGAAAGGGGGTATAGCTAGAGGCCTGTGCTGAGGCAAATCTAAAAATTCCTTGAGTCTCTTTTTGGACTGTGGGTAGTCCTGGCATTCCCAGCAGAAATGCTCTCTTAGGGTATGCAAGGTTTCACCGAAAGAAAAGTCCTCGGGCGGGGGTGGGGGTGGGTGGGCAGAGGGAATGTAATCCTCTGCATCTAAATCCCCATAGGTAGATAAGGGTATGCCCTGGTAATTACAGGGGTCAGAGTCATCGCACTCATGGTCTGTAGAATCAGAAGGAAAATCAATTATTTGTCTTTTATAGGGAGAAGGCTGGCTTCCACTAATTAAAGTAATAAGGTCTTCAGCCATTCTTAGCATTTGTTTCTGTGGCATGGGAACTTGAGAATGCACTTTGGTCGTCGGTTTCCTAGGAGTAGTGTGAACTCTGGCCCTGAGAAATTCAGTAATTTTAGTCAGAAAGGAAGTAATCAGTTTAATACAAACATCGGAAGGTCTGAATACACACCCTCAGAAGCTGGTGCCTGCATAGCAGCTCTGGACCCATCCAAGCTAGAGACATTCACAGGTTCCATAGTGGAAGAAGCATCTCGCAGCATATCGGACTCAGAATGGTTCTCAGTAGAGGCCTGTGAATCTGTAGAAGCGGGTATCAGGGGCTGCAAAAGCGCCTCACTGTGTTCCGGCGGACTGGCGACTAGCTTAACTGAAGTGTCGTCGGCAGCTTTGGACCTATGCGGTCTGTCTCTGTCTTTATCCTTACGTTTTTTCGGAAGATCGGTAGTCGGATGGCTTATCAAAGCCATTTCCGAATACAGAGAATGAGAGCAAAATAATTTAGAGACAAAGATAGCCCGACTAATAGTTTGGGTGTTGAACAAGGCACAAAACCGACAGGGAGAAACAACGTGGTCTGGGCCTAAACAGGTGACGCAGTAAGAATGAAAATCTCTGTGAGGTATTTGGTTTCCACAGGCAAGACAATTGCTAACTTTTTCTTACATCGGTTAGAGCAAGAAAAAAGGATCCCAGTGGGGTACTTGGCTTTAGAAGACTTCAGGCTTGAAACTCGAAAAAACAAAAATTTCAGGTAGCAGCCGACTGGCACTTGCAAACTGCTTCTGCTTCAGGCTCCCATGCGGCAAGAAAAGCTGATGTAATGGCATCAGCTGCATGTTTTATACCCCTGACTACCTCATGTCATGGAAGAGGAGACAGCATCCGATGCAGAAATCCCAAGACTCTGGTATTCGGACCGACTGAGGGCTATCTGCAGGCAGATAACCCAAGTGTGATGACTATAACACTGAAACACAAAGAACAACAATAGAGAAGAGTAAAGTAAATGAGCAGTAGGGAAGAACAAGTGTGGATGTAAGGTGACATAAGATTGTAAAGGGTTTAGATGAATGATATTGGATAATAATGTAGTAGGAGGGATTAGTGAGGATAGTAGGAAGAGTAGGGGATCAGAGTGAGGAAGGGAAGAGGATATGTGCAGTATACACTTAGATAGAGGGGATGAGTGGGAATTGGGGGCAGTATAGGGGAGAATTGTGTGCCTGAGAGTAGCTGGTTGGAACCCCTCACAGGTGGAAATACTGACCCAAGAAAAGCTATCACTTTGTTCCTAATGGAATAGTTACTTTGCTCCAACCCTTGATCTGCTTGAGTGCCAAAAAGTTTTTAAAGCACTTCCAAGTATAATGTTGCTCATATTCCTCTGATCTGTTATTTTCTACTGTATTCCACATATACTTTCTGTTTCTCCTTTCCTCTTTTGTGCTTTGAGTGAATAGAAAATCTTTCGAAAATCTTTCCATGTAGATCTATACTCCTAATTGTGTCAAGCATATTAGTCTAGTAGCTTCGTAGTATTACTCCGTCATCTCTGGAAAACCCAGACCTCCTTTTTCTTTTGACAAAGTCAAAAGATCCTTTTGGACCCTTTCTTTCTTGCCTTCCCAAAATAATTATTTTATTTCTTTCATTAACTTTTGCCAAGTCTGGCCTACTGGTTGATAAAAGTATGACAGACTTGCATGTAAAAAGAAGGCAAGAAATATCTTGATAACTTGCATTTAATGTCCTTATCCATAAATATCATCCATTATTTTCTTCTCTTAAAATTATTTTAGAAATTGTGTCGTAACACACCATATTTCTTTTTAGACACACTGGCAGATATGTCATGCCATCATGCCCCCATAAATATATGCATCTCTGTACCAAATCATACATGGGTGTTTGGTTCATAGTTAGTTTTTGTTTCTGCTTCACTTTATCTTGTACCCCACCAAGTCATGGTAAACAGTTTTTAAATAATGTTTCTAGATCCTTGTCAGGATCAGAGGGAGTACAATATCAGCAAAAATATCTAGTTTTCTTTGGCATCCCCCAGGTATTTGTAGATATGGTAGAAGGTCTATTATCTCTTGCCAAGGGTTCTAGGTAAAGTGCCAACAGTAATGGTGAGATTAAGCACCCCTGCTTGGTTTCTCTTAACAATTCTTCTGGCTCTGACACATCCTTCCACACTTAATAAAGGCCCTAGATGTCTCTATATTTTAAAAATTATTGTGACCCACTGTAATGGAAAATCTACAACCATTAAAAATCCTTGTAAAAATTTCCAGCACACCAGATCAAAGGCTTTCTCAGCTTCCAAGCTTACCAGTAGTAATGGATTCCCCCTAGTTTCTGCATCTTTTTGAATCATTGTTGTATTAATGTCAGATGTTTATCTTCCCTTATGTAAAGTCACATTGGTCTGGGTCTGTTATTCTTTTAATAATTTAGGCTAGTCCCTTGGCCATTGTCATAATAGTTATGGTTTAGGCTCAAATTATGACTGCATAAAGGTTTACTATCATTTTGTCGATCGCAGTTCGTGCGATTGGCAAAATCTCAAATTTTGCTGTCACGATATCATTAAGTCAACAAAGAAAATATCGGAACTGACAACAGCGAATGCAATACAGCATTCGCAGTTGTTAGTTCCGGCATTTCAATGCAGGTCACACTGTAGTGGGGATCGAGAAATGTACCCTTTCCCTCACTATAGTGCAATCCCAGAGTTAGTATATTTAAGTTGCAGGGGGTGCGGGAGGAGCAGGGAGGCTTTGCCCTATGCTAACATGTTATTTGCTGTGCAACGCACAGTAATGGTGTCCCTGGAAGTGTGGTAACTATTCGAAAATATCAAAGTCGACATTTACAGTGACCACACTTCAATTTTATTATTGTTCGTTGTTGTTAGATGTTCTTCATCTCACATTGCTGCAGTCCTTACACTTCGGTAGTCCGCTGTCCTCAGTCGGCCCGAATATCAAAGTATAAGGCTGTCGTCGGTCAAGGCGCATTTGACTGACATCAGGACGTCAGGGTACAAATGCGCATGACCGACGTCATATCCTCAGTCTTTTTTGCTGCATGGTCCGATGCAGAAGCAGCATTGCAAGTGCCGGTTGGCGTTCTGAGATTTTTCGATTTCGAAGTTTCAGACCGAGTTCAAAGTTGGCTAAGTACCCCGTTGGGGAATATTTTAGTTTTTTCTTGCCTCAGTGATTTACCGGATGTCAGAAAAAGTCAATAATTGCATTTCTTGTGGGAAACAGATACCGCATAGAGATTATCATACTTTGTGTATTCCTTGCTTAGGGCCTGAGCACGACGTTGTTGGCTGTCGCTCTTGTGCTAGATTTAATAAACGCACTATAAAGAGAAGGTTGGATTGTGCAAGGTTAGTTTTTGGGAAGCGGTGCAATTATAAAATGCCGTCGGATGCTCCGACGCTTCTTCAAGAAGCGCAAGGACAAAGCAGTTAAGCCTAGGCTAGAAGAACCGTCTGTACCGGACGCCGGTTCTTTAGAGGTGTCGGTGGAGCCGGTGGCTCCACCGGAGGTTTCTTTGTGTTCCCAGGCTGAGACTTTATTATTGCAAGATGTGGCCTCTCAGGAGGCAAGTCAGGCCGAGGGGGCTTCTCAGGTTACTATACTCCCCTCCCTTCCTAGGGTGGCTAGGCCCTCTCCTTCTGTTTCAAAGGCTTCTCCCAGGGGCAGGCCAGGTTTAGCTTCAGTTGGTGTTACCCCTAGCTCTTCAGGAACTGTGCCCAAGAAGCATATGCTTAAAATGGCAGAAGATTTGATTACTTTGATTAGGGGTTCTATGCCCCCTCCTGATAAGAGACCTAGGATGGAGCCTGAGCTAGGGGGTTTGGAGCAGGCTTCAGATGTTTCAGAGTCTTCGGCTGAAGACTTGCAGGAGTACTCTCCTTATTCTGATTCTGATGTGGATGATTCTACTCCTTCTGCTTCTCCTCCTGAGGATTTTTCTTTTCAGAAACTCTTCATTCCATGAGGGAGCATTTTAAGTGGGAAGGTCAAGACTTCTCTGATTCCAGGAAAAGGCTTAGGGAATTTTTGTTTTTACCCCAGCATAGGCCTTTGGCTATACCTCCTGTTTTGAATGTAGTGGAAGATGTTTTTTCTGAGGCTTCTCTTAATCCTGATTCTTTGCCTCCTGCTCCTGTTAAGCCGGATAGGTATTACAGGGTGCCTGAAGCTCATAAGTATCTTTTTAAGAGTCCTAGGGCAGACCCAGAAACTGTTAGCCAGGGGCCTAAAGGTGTTAAGGCTTCTGTTGTAAAGAATCCGGTTCCTGCAGATAAAGAGGCTAGGGCCTTGGATAGATGGGGAAAGAAAGTTTATACTTCTTCCACTCTTGCTATGAGGGCTTTGAATTGCCAGTTTCACATGTTGAAATACCAAAACTATCTCCTTTCACAATTGAAGTCTAAGGTTGATGCTCTGGCAGTAGGTATTGATTGTAAAGAGTTGCAAGATTTAGTACATGTTTCTGAACAGGTGGGTAAGCATTCTTTGCAATGTGGTTTTGATGCTGTACAGGCCTCGTCTAGGGTGGCTGCCACTGGGTCAGTTCTTCGCAGGCACGCCTGGCTAAGGGATCAAATTTTGTCTGAACATGTTAAAACAAGGATTTTAGATGCTCCTTTACAATCTGACGTGTTGTTTGGTCCTCCTGTTGAGGCAGTTTTAAAGAAAATGGAAGACAAGGCTAAGTCTATGCAGACTGTTAAAGATTTTTTGCAGGTCCAGCCTCCAAAGTTTAGTAGAAATTGGCCTACTAAGGGGTGGACATATCCTTCTTATGATTCCCAGTCTAGGGGTAGATCTAGACGTGGTAGGGGCAGAGCTCAGGGCTCTTTCAGGCCTAGAACAGGAGTTCTCCTGCACAGTCTTCGGTGAGGGCAGGGGTCAGTCCTTTCGTAAACAGACCCAATGACCTACCTTTTCAGCTGCCAGAGCCTTCTCGTCTGGCAGCACCTTTGGGAGGAAGGTTGGCACTTTTCAAAGAAAATTGGAGTTTAATTACCCAAGACAGATGGGTATTGGATATCATACACCACGGTTACAGGTTTTATTTCCATACCTTGCCTCCTTTCAAAGGCATGCCAGACGTTCCTCCTCAACAAAGAATAGAGGCTCACAAGCAAGTTTCTCTGTTACTCCAAATAGGGGCCGTACAGCCGGTCCCTATGCCAGAAGTGGGCCTAGGATTTTATTCTCGCCTGTTCCTAGTACCAAAGAAGGGGAACACGTGGAGACCAATTTTGGATTTATCTACCCTCAACACTTATCTGGACATTCCCAAGTTCAAAATGTTGACGTTACAGCAGCTTTTACCTCTGCTGGGCAAAGATCATTGGATGGTAACTTTGGATCTCAAGGAGGCTTACCTTCATGTTCCTATCAGACTAAGTTGCAGGAAGTATCTGCGTTTTCGAGCTGGGACTTCTCACTATCAGTTCTCTGCATTGCCCTTTGGCTTATCCACTGCGCCCAGAGTGTTCACGAAAGTTCTGGCTCCAGTGATAGCTTTCTTCAGGCTAAAAGGAATACAGATCTATCCTTATTTGGAAGACTGCCTGATTCTGGCTCAAGGAAGGGAAGAGCTTCTTCATCATTTGGAATATGTGATAGCAGTGCTAAGATGCCTGGGGTATTCTGTGAACGAAATAAAGTCCAGTCTAGTACCCTCTCAGGACATGTGCTTTCTGGGTGTGGGACTGAATACAGCATCCCAGATGGCCTTTTTAACCCCGGACAAACAAAAGAGTCTATCCCTTTACTTCCATCAGCTATCTCATCAGTCCGGGCTGACTGCAAGGACAGTCCTTCAAGCCTTAGGGTTCATGGCATCTTGTATTCTGGTGCTTCCCAATGCCAAACTGCATATGAGGAAGCTGCAATGGTATCTCAAAAATGTATGGACACAGCACTGCCAGGATCTAGACACTGTCATTCAAATAATACCTTGCATTCAGAAGGAATTTTTGTGGTGGGCTCAGGAATGTCACCTAAACAAGGGACTCTCTGTGACCCGGCCAGAGGCGAGTCAGATTTTAACGACAGATGCCTCAGACAAAGCTTGGGGAGCTCATCTAAATGGAAAGTGGATACAAGACAAGTGGCCTGCCAGACTACAACATCTACATATCAACCTGAAGGAGATGTTAGCAGTCCAGTTTGCATTAATAGCTTTCAAGGATTTACTTCTTCCAGGGCAGGTGTTGATTCTAACAGACAACACAACTGTCCTGTGGTACATCAACAAGCAAGGGGGAACGCATTCTTATCCTCTATGCAGGCAAGCAATGATTTTGTGGGAGACTGCTCTCAGTTTACAGCTCAATCTTCAGGCAAGGTTTCTGCCAGGAGCACAGAACTCCTTAGCAGATGTGTTGAGCAGACGAATTATGGATCCCCACGAGTGGAAATTGGATCCTCATGTATTTCGGAAATTGACAGTGTCATGGGGAACTCCAGACATAGATCTGTTCGCTTCTCCACTAAACCATCAGCTGCCAAAGTTTTGCACAAAAAGGTTTCATCCCACAGCTTGGAAAGTGGATGCTCTTTCTTTCAATTGGAGCAATCTTCATGTGTATGCCTTTCCTCCTCTGCCTCTCCTCCCAAAGGTACTTCTAAAGGTCAGACAGGACAAGCCAAGGATGATTTTAATAGCTCCAGATTGGCCTCGACAGCACTGGTACCCATTACTGAGAAGTCTGGTACGGAAGCCTCCATGGCCTTTGCCTTCGATTCCACACCTGTTGTCACAGGAGGACAACCATTTGCTGAATGTCAAACTTCACTCTCTTCACCTAACGGCCTGGCATATTCTGTTTTGAACCATAGAGGGTCTCAACTTCCACAACAAGTTTTGAATGTGATTTTGGAAGCTAGAAGGCCTAGTACAAGGAAAGTGTACGCAGAAAAATGGAAGAGATTTTTATTTTGGAGTGCAGCAAAAGATTTTGATGTTTCTGAGCCTAATTTGAGTGTGGCTCTTCAATATCTTACTGAATTACTGGACAAAGGTTTGTCTTTCTCTTCTATTAAGGTTCATGCTGCAGCAATTTCGGCTCACTATGATTGTGTCCCACCATTGTTTTCTCATCCTTTGTTCAAGCAATTTCTTAGAGGGGCAAAGAATATAAGACCCCCACGAAGAGCTCCTACTCCTGCTTGGGATCTCAATTTTGTGTTGGAGAAACTCACTCTACAACCTTTTGAGCCTGCAGCTACTTCTGAGTTGAAATATTTATCATGGAAGACTGCTTTTTTGTTGGCAATTACCTCTGCAAGAAGGGTTTCTGAATTGCAGGCCCTTATGGCGGTTGAGCCTTTCTTGATTTTCCATAAGGATAGGGTATCATTACGCACTAATCCTTCCTTTATGCCTAAGGTGGTTTCTAGTGTGGCTTTAAACCAAACTATTCATTTGCCTACTTTTTATGCAAATCCCCAAAATAAAGGGGAAAAGATTTTGCACACTTTAGATGTACACAGGCAGTTGCGTTATTATTTGGACAGAACTAAAGGGTTCAGGCAGTCTCAGCAGTTGTTTGTTTCTTTTGCTTTGAGTTCTCAGGGCAAGCCTGTGTCAAAACAAACTATTTCTAAGTGGATTGGGTTTTGCATTGCTTTCTGTTATTCCCATCATGGCAAGGAGATTCCAGCTGGTATTAGGCCTCATTCCACTAGGGCTACTGCCACAGCAACAGCTTTTTTGAGGGGAGTGGCAACCAAGGATATTTTGGAGGCAGCTACTTGGAGTTCAGTGCATACTTTCTCTAGGCATTATCACCTGCCACTTTACTCTAAATCCAGGGCTGGTTTTGCCACTGCTGTTTTGCAGGGCATTTTGGCAGCTCCTGCTTCCTTGTAGTTAGCCATCCTCCCTTACCTCTGCTTTGGGATTCTACCCAAGTGTAAGGACTGCAGCAATGTGAGATGAAGAACATAGTACAGTTTTGTACCTACCATAAATGTAGATGTTCGAAGATCCACATTGCTGCAGTCCAATTTACCCTCCCTCCTTCCCCTCTGCAGTTAGAGGTGGTTGTGTGGGTTGGGTTGTACATATTGTGTAGATTGTATATATTGTACATATAGTTAGTGCAAGGGTGGTTGGTTGGTTGTTTGCTGTCTTTTGGTTTTGACCTTTATTTTTAGGGCCTTCTGACATCTGGGGCAAGAAAAGACTGAGGATATGACGTCGGTCATGCGCATTTGTACCCTGACGTCCTGATGTCAGTCAAATGCGCCTTGACCGACGTCAGCCTTATACTTTGATATTCGGGCCGACCGAGGACAGCGGACTACCCAAGTGTAAGGACTGCAGCAATGTGGATCTTCGAACATCTACATTTATGGTAGGTACAAAACTGTACTTTTCGAGGTTTTGCCTCAACATAACTGCGATTCACTGTTGTGCGATCCGGTTAAGTGATAATAAACCTTGCATGAACCAGTATTTGTACAGTCCTTCTCCTTTTTTTAAGCAGCACCACTACTTCCTGTTGACATGATCGGGTGAGACCTCATCTCCTTTTACAATAATATTGAAAAGTTTTTCCCAAAACTTTATTACTCCCCCTTCCTTCCTTCCTTCCTTCCTTTTCCAGACCTCATCTAAGCATCCATCCCTGATGTTTTTCCAGACTTTTATGCCCCAGGTGCTTCCCTTGCCTCCACTTCTGTTTTGGGCTTTAGGATGTCCCTTTCATGTTTTACTGGTTTAGGCATATTGAGACCTTGCAGATCCCTATTTTTTCCATTTTTGCCACCATTTTTTATTTTTGTTGTAGAAGTTGCCATAGTATGCTTTCATTGTTTGTTATATATCTGTCAGGTCTTTTTCATACTTTCATTTGCTTGATTCCTTATTTTTTATGATCATCCTCTGCACTTTTAATTTCTAAGCTAAATTATATGTTGTCCTAGAATCTGTTTCAAAAGGGCTTGTTTCAGAATATTAGTCTTGTAAGTATTTGTAATGTATACATAATCCATTATCTTTTTCTTTTGGCTTCTCTTAATTGATCCTCAACATCACCTCTTTTCTCCTTTCTTAAATTATATTGCAAAATGTATGCCTCTTTAGCAGCATATAGATATGATGCTTACGCTATACTCTAAATTTTTCTAGCTTTCAGAATTGTCACTACCGTTATTTTCATTTTACAGCCCTCCCATTTCTCTATTAGCAAGTTTTCTCCTCCCAGCTGTATTACTTTTAATCTATCTTCTCATTAGTTGTGAAATCATTCTATGTACCCATTATATCTTTAAGACATATATAAGACATGTAGTCAAATGATGTGCCTTAACCCTACTTCCATAGGTATGTGCTCCTTAGTTATGTAACATCTATCTATCCTAGCCAAATTGCTGTAACTTTACTGAACAGAAAATATTTTCCAACCTCTCTCTCCTTGCTTTCACCATGTCCTGAAGTCCAGATAGTTCATGTATTTCTGTAAAAAATCTTCTCTAGTCACTGTCACTGCTCTGGAGTCTTCTGTTGAATCTTTTTTTGCTAGTTATAATGTTCCAGTCCCCCACTGCTACTAGTATTGCATCTTGAAAGGCCATGATATACTTTCCCATTCCCTGCTTAACTCATCATTCTCTTCCTCCTAACACACACACTTTTATCTTGTCCTCCAATCCTGCAAAAAAAAAAAAAAAATCCATTCCTGAAACCTTTATCATATTTTCATGTGTACTGTTATTTATACACGTCTAAGATGACTACTTATATACTGTATTTGCTTTTACTAAAAAAGTTTGCACTCTGAGCATTTTTCCTATATAACAGTCCATTTACATTCCAAATTAATTTTAGTTGTCGCCTTTAAAATGTCATTTACCTGTCCAGGATTTTAACTTTCCTGATTTTTCATCATATTCTTGTTTACCCATTATAAGATACTTGTATCATAGGTAGGTACTAGGCTATCGGCCCTGGGGCCTATACAAACCCAGCCAAACTGGTACCCTGGCTTTTGCCACCCAAGAAAATAATTTTCCTGTGCCACTGTCGAGCAGAGCCACAGAGGTTGATCCCCGGGGTGAATTTCCTGTTTCCCATCCAATCATCAAGATTTTTCTTGAAGAGTGCTAATGAGGAGCTTTGTTTGATATAGATAGGTAGTTTATTCCAGAGTATGGGAAGTCTCTGGGACAGGAATTTATCCCTCTGGCATGTTCTGTTTATTGTGGTGACAAGGTTTAGGTCCTTAGAGCGTGTAGCTCAGAGGGATTAGGATTTCTTTAAGTGGAGCATGTCCAACAGCTCTGGGTTTGACATAGCTTTGTATGTTAGGCAGAGATCACCTCTGAGTAGGTGACATGTGACGGAGTAAAGCTTGAATTTTTTGAGACAGTCTGCGTAGGTCATCTGTTTGTGGCCTATAATCCTCTTTGTGAGGTATTTCTGCGGCCTTTCCAGTTGTTGTAGATGTCTTGTGAGGTACATACCAAAAGGGGCATTGTACTCTATAATGGGTCTAATGAGTGATGAGTAGAGGGGAACAATGACCTCTTTTTTTCTGGATGAGAAACCTTTTGTGATGAGGTGTGCCATGTAGAAGAATTTCCTGACTACTGTGGCGATGTGATTTTCAAAGGAGAGACTACTGTCCGCCTGTGTCCCAAGGTCTCTTATCACACTTTCGGTGTTAAGTATACTACCGCCTATGTTGTAGTTCATGGGTACAGCGTTTTTACCAAAGGGGATGACAATGCACTTTTTGGTATTGAGCTTGAGGCCATGGCTTTGACACCAGGCATCTGTCTCAGTGAGGCCCTTTTGTAGGATGTCCACATTGTTAGGAGTTTCGATTATGGCTCCTAGTTTGCAGTCATCTGCGAACTTCGTTAGCCAAAGACCTTCTGTTTTAGCCTGTATTTCAGAGAAGTAGATACCAAACAGGAGAGGACCCAGGACTGAACCCTGTGGTACTCCACTTGTCACTGGTCTGAAGTCGGATTTGGAGTCTGCTACTTTCACAGTGTGGGTTCTGTCAGTGAGCCATTTGGCAACCCATCTTGTGACATAGGGATTTATACCTAGTTTAGTGAGTTTATCTATAATTCCAGAGTGGGGAATGGTGTTGAAAGCCTTGGCAAGATCTAGATAGGCTGTGTGAACCACCTTACCCTTGTCTACGGCTTTGGTGACTGCTTCAAAGAAGTCTATCAGGTTTAGGAGACATGATCTGCCTTTTACAAACCCGAACTGGGTGGAGTCCAGAGTTTGGTCATTACCAATGTCTTTATTTATAAGTTCCATGATGATACGTTCCATGGCCTTGCAGCCCAGGCTCGTCAGGCTAATGGGGCGGTAGTTCGCGGGGTCCGTGGTGGCTCCCCCCTGTGGAGTGGGATAACCGTTGCTGTGCGCCATTCAGCAGGCACAAAGCCTGAGGTGAGGCTATGATTGAACATGATACTTAGGTGGGGTGCCAGTTCGTTCTGTATTTGATTTGGATTTGTTGGTATCACTTACTAATTTATATATCGCCACTCGTTGACTATCTCCACTGCAATTGAAGTATTCCTCTTTTGGCTACTTCTGTAACTTGCTCACCTTTATACATATCCCTTTCCTTTAATCAAATATAAGCTATTTGTAAGATCAGATTTCACGTAAATGTAGTTTGTTAGACATAAATACAGTATTTTGTTTGCATAATCCTAGAAATGCAGCTGTTTATCTTCCATTTTACATGCAGTTTCATTAGAAAGGAATATTACAGTGAAGAATACAAATGATCTCAGAAAAAACACCCAAGAATACTGATAAAAATAAAATGTGCTAGCAGAATGTGTACTACACCGAGTATGAACATATCTGTTATGTGGCTTGGGAGCCAAGGTTAAAAAGGTGTAGAACTTGTAGGAAATTTGCAGGGTTGTAGTGTTATTTAGGAGAAACTTCAGACGGAGAAGTCAGTAAGTTAGTTTGGACTGATACACAAAGTGCTAAAGTAATAATTCTGAGTACAGAATTTAGTGACAGTATAATGAGTGCAGAAGCTAGCGACATTGTAATTCATTCTATTTCAGTTTATCAGCAGTGCTGAGTCAGTACATTTGATTTGGATTTGTTGGCATCTACCTCCAATGTATGCTGCAACTACACAATAAACCAAGAATATGCATATAAACGAAAGACTGAAATTTTTTCAGCACAGTTTTGGGTAATTAAAAGATAAACATTTATTCCCGTTATTTCCAGTATTTACAGTATTATACGGTTCCGTCAATTCTTAAACTATTCACATAACTTAAACAGCACATCATCTTTCTTTTTTTGAGTTTGTGTTCTTACGTTAAGCTTCCTTCCTTTCCCTCTATTCTTCTTGTAGTATGCTTTCATCTTAAAGCCTGCCTTGCTTTGCTCATCATTGCAGTTCCCTTCCTATGTTGAGGTGAAAATATCACCTGAACCAAAAAGCCCATTCTAAATATCTCTGTTTTGCTCCTTAGCTGTGACCTATTTCCATTCTTGTTCCCTGTGCTTCAGCTTCTTTCCAACTGTAAAAGTGTTCTGTTTGATTAGTAACCCCATTCTTTAATATATTGCCACTATATGCACTGCCTCCTACAATTATCTTATACTAACATTTGTTTTGTACTTGGATTTCTTCTCTCAAACTTAAGATGTGTGTTTAAAAAGAGCACTTCCTTCCTGGGATATTATGCTAATTAGTCATTCAGGCTATACTTATTTGTTTTACTTCCTTCGTCATTCCCCACTTACCTCATTTTGTAGTCTCCACCTCCTACTAGTAAGAAATTATCTCATCTACTTTGCCACATCTCCTTCTTCTGTTTTTCTTGCTCCTTCCCTGCTGGATACCACAAATAAGTACTGGCAAACTTACGTTGGTTGGGCCAGAGACCATGCTAGTCAGAATATCAACTGCTGGGGCCTTAATATCATGGGAATCAAATTATATGTGAGGGAAAAAAATGGAAAATGGCTCTACTTCCGGGTTCTGTACAAGTGCACCTCCCAGACCTTTGTAGTACATACCCATATGCCCATGACCCCCTAAGTCATTTTTAAGACTCCCCCAGACAAAACAGTAACATTAACTGATGCTTGTGTCGACAAATATCAATATATAATAGTATGCTACTCCCTTCCTACCTTCAAATGTTTTTTTTATTTATTTTTTTTTATTTTAAAAGGCGTGCTTGGTAAAACATATATTTCAAACACTTTATGTTCAGTTTTAGACTATTAGCACACTTTTCCCAGTTTAGTAGTCAACCCATATCTACATCAAGTTGTCATCAGTCAGGATCCTACACCGTTTCTTCTTTCTGCTAATTTCTATACTTTATTTTTATTATTTTTTTAGAGCAAATGTTCACGTCCTTGTTTTTGTCTTGCAGACTTGCACAAAGGTGGTGCCACTACTGACCCTAGAAACTATTGCCCCATTAGCTTGACAGTCTGATCTGTAAAGTCATGGAGCGTATCATTATGGGTCTCATAAACAAGGACATAGGCAATCTCCAACCACTTGACCCCACCCAGTTCAGATTTGTCAAGGGCAAATCTTGTCTGTTGAACCTGGTTGACTTCTTTGAGACAGTGACGAAGGCACTGGATGAAGGAATGTCAGTGCATGCAACTTACCTTGACTTGGCCAAGGCCTTTGACACATTACCCCACTTGGGCATCATTGGAAAGCTAACAAAACTTGGCGTAACTTCCTATCTCATCAGGTGGATGGCCAGATGGCTCACTGACAGAATCCTCAAAGTCAAAATAGGTGCCTCCACCTCCAGTAGGAGATCTGTCACTAGTGGAGTTCCCCAGGGTTCTGTCCTGGGACCCCTACTGTTTGATATCTACTTCTCAGAGCTCCAGGCAAAGACAAAAGGCCTGTGGCTCTCCACATTTGAGGACAACTGTAGGTTGGGTCCTGTCACTGACTCCCCAAATGATGTTAACATACTGCAAGAGGGTCTCACAGCAACTAATGACTGGTGCCAAAGTCATGGCCTCAAGCTAAATGCAAAAAATGTATCATCATACCATTCAGCAAAAACACGTCCCCTGCTGATTACCACATCAACGGCAACCCACTAAGCACACAGCCTGAGGTGAGAGACCTGGACACTCAGGTTGATAACCTCACATTCGACTATCCTGTAGTAGCAATGGTCAGAAAAGCCTTTTAATTGGTTCATGTCATAAGTAAAGGGCTTGCGTCCAGAAAAAAAAGAGGTTATTATCCCCTCTGTACTCCTCCCTCATTAGACCAATAATTGAGTATAATGTCCCTTTTGGTATGTACCTCTCTAAACATCTGCACCAACTGGAAAGGCCACTGAAATACCTCACAAAGAGAATACATGGCTTCCAACACCTGTCCTATGTGGACAGGCTCAAATCACTGTCACTCTATTCGTTGTTATACAGATTACTCAGGGGTGATCCGTGTCTTGGCTACAAGGCAATCTCAGACCCTGCCCTATTAGAGATGCTCCATATCAATACGTTTAACTCCTAACTTCTCACTCATGCATTACCTGCTCAAAAGGCCGGAATCTAATATGCGTAATCAACAAAACCTGCTGGAGAGGCAGGTTTGTCTCCCAGGGGCTGCCCCGTCTCTGGAATAGGCTTCCAATACATGTCAAACAGAGCACCTCACAGACCCTCTTCAAGTGCAGCTTTGATGAGTGGATGGAAAACCACAAATTTGTCCATGGTGTTCCACCTGTGTCCCTCATTGACAGGGGTGACAGGTGCTGACTGAGGTTTCTTTTTGGGGATAAACTCTTGGCTAGGCTTGTAAGGCTCCCAGGGCCATTAGCGGAATAACCTCTTATGATCCTATGATAACAAGGAACTGTTTCACATGCATACATTCTTTTTTGTTCAGACTTCCTTGTTTTGGTTTGGCACTGCTGGGTTTCTGTGTTCCTTGTGCTTCCATTGCAATTCTAGCCTGCAGTGTGTCAGAGCAGATCCTCCAGGGCCTTTTTCCAGTAAGTGTACATTTTACATCAAGTAGGTAAAACATTATGATGATTGCTGGGCATTGCAACTTAAATTGCAGGTTTAACTCCCTACATTCCATAGTAGGGGAAGAAAGTTATTCCTTCTTACTCATGCATGGAGAAAGAATAGTCGTCATCTGTATGCAGCTTTGTGCCCCCAACTTTGTATATTACTCCTTTCTTCAATAAAATGGCAACTATTCTCTCTTTTTGGGTAAATGTTTGAAATTTGACTTTAATTGCCCTTAGTTGTTTTTTGGCTGGCATTTCATAGAGAATTGATGTAGTGACCTCTATTAATGAAAAGTTCTTCGTATGGCATCAGTGCTGATTCCTGCAGGCATTTTCTCATTAAGTAAATACAGTCCCTTCTTCCACACACTCAGGAATGGCCACAAATTATATATTTAACCTTCTTGATCCGTCATCAAGCTCAGTCTGTTTTTTTTCCTTGATCATCACATTTCAAATCTGTTATGATTCATTTTTTTTTCATTTATTTCTTTTTCCCGGGATTGCGGGGCTATTACTCTCGTCCCAGTGCCCAGGTGGTGCATCTGCCATGTTTTACATTCTGTCATCATTACTTAGCTATATATTGTGCCACTAAGTTTGAATAACGTATTGTAAGTTTGATCTGTCTTGTGTTCAAGTCATATCAGGTATTGTACCTGAGCTGCTTCCATGCTTGATCCTTTCTTCCCACCAGGGGCCACAATGTCATGTTTCTGTTATAAGGAACTTGAGTTCTTATTTTTATTTTTCCCACCATGTTCTGCCCCTTGGTCTTTCTTGATGAAATAAAAACACCACTAGGAGTGTGTATTCAGATTTTTCTCTATATTATACTGGCTTTTTATGTAAAAGTATGATGGGCCAGTACTGCACTCAGAGCTTTGCTCCCTGTCTCTCTGCTACCACACTCACTAGAAGCGCCAACATACTGGACCTAATGGTCACAAATATGGAAGAATGTACCCCCCCAAACAAAAAAAAACAAAAAAAACGTGTTCGCCTTGATGATGTCAACCCATAATATTAATACCAGTCACATTTCCAAGGCCATTTACCTTTCATTAAGTGATTGTTTATAAAAATGTCAATGCCTCCCCAAACTCTTAAGAACAAAGCAGCCTATACTGAATTGCTCTACGAAGTGCTACAGAACCATGTCAGTGACTGCATAGAAGCTATAGGATGTACTAGAAGTAAGCTCAGGACTAGCCCTAGAAACAAACTTCCGTGGTGGCATCCCAAATTAAAAAGGATATACAGCAAAAGAAAAAAGTTATGGCAAAAGCAAGAAAAGTAATTTCCATAAAGATAAAAACTCTCTCATCTAACTAAATTGGCAACTAAAAGGGCTAATTAGGTCAAGGCAATGCCAACTTTAGGTTAAGATAGCCTCCCAGGTTAAAGATAACCATAAGGCTACCTTTAACTATGTCAGAAACCTCAAGGGCAGTGCACAGCACTGTGCTGAACTGGTGGTTAATGGTGCCAAATTCACTGAGCCTGTTGATATAGCAAACCTCTTAGCGAACAATTCACTTCCAGCTTTACCTCCCTTTCACCCACAGCCATCCCTCAAAATGTACCCTCCAACTAAACTAGGGAGCATGTACTGACTGCACGCACAAAAGCCAAGATCACAGCCTCAATGAACCCTGATTACCTCCCAGGATGCCTCCTGAATACTCTAAAATATGATTTATCAGGACCTCTGGAGTTAACTGTAGTCTTAAAATAGGCTTTGTGCCACATGACTGGAAGATTGAGATAGTCATCTCCCTTCATAAGGGAGGAGCTTCAGCAAATCCTGGAAACTACAGACCTATTAGTCTGGCTAGTCTCATTTGCAAAGCATGAAAAGAATTATCTTAGAAATTATCAACAAGAGTGTAGGAGAATCCGGACACTGGATCCTTCCCAGTTTGGTTTTCGCAAAGGAGGGTCATGCTTACTTAAGCTGATGGACTTCTTTGAAAGGGTCAGTAAAGCAGTGGATGAGTAATAACGGTTTATACTGGCTTCCTGTATCGAGCTAAAGCATTTGGTACAATACCCCACTCGGGCATTATCAACAGACTTACAGAACTAGATATAAACCCCTTTATAACATGCTGGATAGCTACCTAGCTCACTGATAGGTCCCAGGAAGTTAGAATAAATGAGGCCACCTCCACATAGAGGCCAGTCACCAATGGAGTCCTCCAGAGCTCTGTGTTAGGCCCACTCCTCTTTGGCATCTACTTCTCAGATGTCAAAGGCATCTGGCCAACTGAGTTTGCAGATGATTGCAAACTAGGAGTAATCACTGAAGATGAGAACACCCTTCAGGAAGGCCTAACACAGACAAATGCTTGCTGCTGAAGCTCAATACCAAAAAATGTTTTATAGTACCTTTTGGAAAGTCTGCTACCCTGGATAACTATCATCAATAAAACACCTCTAAAAACTGATTCAGTGGTCAGGGAACTGGGACCTCATGCAGATAGTAATCTAGTCTTTGACCAACATGTGTCCAAGGCACTAAGAAAATCCTGTGTTACTCAACTTATAAGCCAGGGCATGGCATCTAGGTCCACAGAGGTCATCGTACCACTGTACTCGGCCCTCATCTGATCCATCACAGAGTATGCCACCTTCACTATGTTGACCAACATGCGGCAACTGGAATGTCCACAAAGGTTCCTTACATAAAGAATACGTGGAGTAAATGCAGTGTCCTGCACTTATTTCTTTACTTGGTATCATGCAGACTTCTGGTATCCCCGGACCCTGTTTTGATGAATCTTTTGCACATCTGCAAAACAAACGGCATCAGAACTACTAGATTAAAAGACCTGAATTTTGCCTGCAACATAACCAAGACTTGTTATTAGACAGATTATTTCTCAGAGAATTCCCATTCTCTGGAACAAATTTGCCATCCATGTAAAGCAGAGTTCCTCCCTATCCCTATTTAAGCACAACTTGGATCAGTGGATGGGTAATCTGAAATTCACCCCTGGTCTGGCACCTATGTGTGTGATGGACAGAGGTAGTTAGTAAATCACCCCATATAAATCAAATGTGTGGGTCACATTTGGGTTGCATGGCTAGGCTTATAAGGGCCCCAGTGGTCATTAACCTAGTGTACACCTTTGAACTTATGCCTAAAGTCTCAATAATAGGTCTGTTTAATCTTTTATTTTTTCTGTACTGTAATCTTTCATTCATAGTGTTTTGTTATTCCTTTGTTTAATTGTGTATTTTTTGTTTCATACTTGGGAAGTGCATCATTTTCAGAGTATTGTTTGCTTATTTATAGTAACTAGTTATGTATTGTAGGCATTAAGGAAAGTAAGCTATGATTTAAACTTCCATTTGATATGTCTTGGCATACCTGTCCAACCACTGTATAGGTTCATAGATGTGTACTAAGCTAATGGCCCCTGGAGCCTTTATAAGCGTAGCCCATAGGATTACCCTGGCATTGTGCCACCTGACCTTAGTTCCCAGTGCCTGGGGTGAATTTTTAATTTCCCATCCACTCATCAATATTTCTCTTGAAGAGGACCAGTAAGGTGCTCTGCTTGACATGTATGGGAAGTCTATTCCATAGCATGGGGCAGTCTCTGGGTTATGAACCTGTGCCTCTAGCATTTTCTGTTGATTGTGGTAATGAGGTTGAGGTCTCTGGAGCGTGTGGTGCGGCAGGATTGGGATTTCTTCAGATGTAGCGTTTCTAACAGATCTGGGTCAGACATGGCTTTGTAAGTCGAGCAGAGATCACCTCTAAGTAGGCGATGTGAGACAGAGAATAGTTGTAGTTTAGTCTGTCCATATAGGACAAATGTTTAAGGCCTAGGATCCTCTTTGTGAGGTACTTTGCGGCCTCTCCAGTTGTTGCAGGTGTTTAGTGCGGTACATGCCAAATGGGGCACTGTACTCAATGATTGGCCTAATGAGGGAAAGAGTAGAGGGAGACAATGACCTCTTTCTTCCTGGATGGAAAACTTGTAGCATTGAGATGTGCCACATAGAAGGACTTTCTGAACACAGTGGCAATGTGGTGATCAAAAGAGAGGTTGCTGTCAACCCGTGTTCCCAGATCTCTTATAACGCCTTCTGTGTTCAGTGGACTTCCATCGATGTTTTAATTCATGGGAACCGGGTTTTTCCCACAGGGGATGCTGACATTTTTTGGCATTGAGCTTAAGACCATGGTTCTGACACCAGTCGTTGGTCTCAGTGAGGCCTTTCTGTAGGATGTCAACATCACTTGGAGTGTTAATAATAGCTCCCAACTTGCAATTGTCTGTGAACTTTGTCAGCCAGAGTCCCTTCGTGTTGGCCTGGACTTCACAGAAGTAGATACCAAGCAGGAGAGGGACCCAGGACCAAACCCTGTGACTGGTTGGCAGTCTGACTAGGAGTCAGCTAATTTCTCACTGTGGGTTGTACCTGTGAGCCAGTTTGCAACCCACCTAGTGATAAAGGGGTTGATGCCTACCTTAGTGAGTTTTTCTGATTTCTGAGTGGGGAATTGTATCAAAGGCCTTGGCCAGATCAAGGTAGGCTCTGTGTACCACCTTGCCTTCATCCACAGCTCTGGTGACCAACTCAAAGAAGTCGATCAATTTGAGCAGGCATGATCTACCCTTCACAAAAACAAACTGTGTGGGATCCAGAGGTTGGAGATTCCCTAGATCCTTGTTTATTAGGTCCATGTTGATGCATTCCATAGCTTTGCATATCAGACTCATCAGGCTAATGAGGCGATAGTTCCCAGGGTCTGTAGTCGCGCCGCCTTTGGGGAGAGGGATGACTGTAGCATTGCGCCATTCGATAGGGACAAAGCCTGAGGTGAGGCGTGATTGAACAGGGCACACAGGTGAGGTGCCAGTTTACTCTGTACTTCATGTAGAACACAGCCAGGGATATTGTCAGGTCCCATAAAAGCTGTATTCTTGGCCTTGGACAGTGCTGTTTTAACCTGTGCAGTAGTAATACTGGGTGCCTGGCAATCTGCTGATGTCCTTCAAGGATGCATCTGCAGTCCTAACATATGGGTTGTCCTGCCTCAGGCAGCCCTTCGGTCGGCCGGATTCCAAAGTCTGGGTCTGGCCTCGGCTGATGTCGCACTTCACCCGACGTCATAGCTGCTGTGTATTGGGTATAAAGGCATCAGCCGACGCCATTTTCCTCAGTCTTTCTTGCCGCCTGGTGCCCGAAGCAGAAGCTGTTCGCAAGTGCCGGTCGGTCAGATCCAGAGATTTCTACTACCGAAGACTTCTAAAAAGCTAAGTACCCCGTTGGGGACTCTTTCTTGCCTCAGCCGATGTCAGACAAAGTAAATAATTGTTTAACTTGTGGGAAACAAATACCTCATAAGGATTTCCACTCTTACTGCCTTCCTTGTTTAGGCCCAGACCACGATGTATCAGCTTGTCTAGCCTGTGCTTCCTTCAACCGACGGACGCTTAGACGTCTGTCGGAGTTTGCAGAGGAGTATTTTGGTCCCGCTTTTGCATACAAAATGCCGTCGGAGACTCCGACTACACAATTAGCTAAAAAGCGTAAGGAAAAGGACCGACACTCGCGGTCCGCGGTTTCGGCTGAAACCACGGTTAGGCCAACATGAGTGTCTCGGTTTCGCTGAAACCGAGCCTCGGTTCGTCCTTCGGCCGAAGCATGCCTCCGATAGCCGAGGCCTCACAGAGCATGGCTGAATCTGCTACTGAAATTACCCCTGCTGAAGCAGGCACCCAGGATTTATCAGATACTATTCCTTTAGACATATCTACCCCTGCACGTGGAGCTGCTAGACCCCCTACATCTATGTCTATCAAGGCTTTTTCCAGGGCTAAAGCAGCTAAATCTTCTAAGGCCTTACCTGCTAAAACTCCCTCTCACAGGCCTACCTCTAGTTCCCAAATGCTCAGCCTGGCTGAGGATCTCATTTCTTTGATCAGGGGATCCCAACCTCACCCAGACAGGGCCTCTCAACCCCCTCCAGATAAGAGACCTAGAACTGAACCCCCGGAACCTGTTTCTACAGACTATTCCTCGGATGACTCAGATATTTCAGACTCTCAGGAAGGCCCATATTCTCCTTATGAGGATTCTGATGCAGAAGACTCCATTCCTTCTGCTTCTCCTCCTGAAGAATTTTCTTTTGGGGAAACCTTACATGCTATGAGGGAACATTTTCAATGGCAGGGCCAGGATTTTTCAGATTCAAGGAAAAGGCTTAGGACTTTTTTACATTTACCACAGCATAGGCCTTTAGCCATTCCTCCAGTACTAACAGTTGTTGATGATGCATATAATGATGCCTGTACTGCCCCTGATTCTCTCCCTCTGGCCCCTGCCAAGCCTGACCGATATTACAGGGTCCCGGACACACACTACCATTTGTATAAGGCTCCTGTTGCAGATCCTGAAACCATTTCACAGGGCCCCAAAGCTGTAGCAGCTGCCTCTGCCAAAAACCCTCTCCCATCTGAAAGGGAATCTAGAGCATTAGAGATGGGGTAAAAAGGTTTATACTTCTGCTACTCTTTCGGCCAGGGCCTTAAACTGTCAATTTCACATGATTCAGTACCAAGAATTTTTGTTAGACCAGCTAAATAAAAAACTGTCCTCTCCTGAACCTATCGACCGTAAGTCCCTTCAGGATTTGGTACATAACTCTCAGCAGGTCAGTAACCATTTCTTAAAATGTGGCTATGATGCACTGGAGGCTTCCTTTAGATCAGCTATGACTGGAACAGTGATTAGAAGGCATGCCTGGTTAAAAGAACAATCCTTACCAGACCATGTTAAGTCAAAACTCCTAGATGCTCCTATGGAGAAACAGTTTGTTTGGCTCCCCTGCACAGCAGGTTCTAAAGAAGGTAGAAGAAAAAGCAAAATCTGTCCAAACAGTCAAGGATTTCTTACAGGTCCAACCTCCGAGGTTTAGCAGAAATTGGCCTTCGAAGAATTGGTCCTTTCCAGACACCTCCAGAGCACAGAGAGGCAGAAATAGACGCCCAAGAGGCAGAGGTCAATCCAGGGGTGCCTACAGGGGTCGTCAGTGGCAGCCTAACAACCAGACTTGGCTCTGATTCCGCCTACCAGGGAACAACTGGAAGCACCCTTAGGCGGAAAACTAGCCTTATTTTCCATAAACTGGCATTACATTACAGGAGACAAATGGACTTTACAAACAATAGACAAAGGCTACAGGTTTCACTTCCACACTCTACCAAAAAAGAGAGGAATGCCAAACCTTCCACCAAGCCAAAAAACAAACGTTCTAAGACAAATCAACAACCTACTAAGGATGAGAGCTATAGAAAAGGTACCGCCTATGGAACAAGGACAAGGATTTTACTTTAGACTTTTCCTTGTACCAAGAAAAGAAAATCAATGGAGGCCTATTCTCGACCTGTCCGCTCTGAACACATACCTCATTGTCCCAAAATTCAAAATGCTGACCCTACAGCAACTTCTTCCCATGCTGGGCAAGGAGTCTTGGCTGGTGACTCTAGATCTCAAGGAGGCATACCTGCACGTCCCTATACGACCAGATTGCAGAAGACACCTCAGATTTCTTGCAGGATCAGAGCATTATCAATTCTCAGCATTGCCCTTTGGCTTATCTACTGCGCCCAGAGTATTCAGGAAATGCCTGGCATCAGTAATTGCTCATTGCAGGCTTCAGGGAATTCAAATTCACCCATACCTGGACGACTGCCTAATACAAGCGGACAACAAGACAAAATTAACAAAAGATTTGGAAAAGGTTATACAACTGCTGCAAGCCTTGGGATACACAGTCAACATGCAAAAGTCAAGACTGGTACCATCCCAAAGGATAACATTCTTGGGTGCAGAACTGGACACATCAACTCAGATGGCCTTTCTCACAGAAGAAAAACAAAAGCAACTACCAGTCTATTTCATGACATTAACAACACAGACTCAGCTTACTGCAAGGAAAATCCTGCAAGCCCTGGGTTACATGGCATCCTGCATAATATTGATTCCGCATGCCAGACTGCATATGAGAAAGTTGCAATGGTACCTAAGGAATGTATGGTCTCAACACAAGCACAGTCTAGAAGCCCAGATTCCAATAATTCCATGCCTGAAGCAAGAATTCCTGTGGTGGGCCCAGGCCTGTCAGTTGAACAGAGGATTGCCTTTCCACAAACCTCATCCAAGCCAGACCATCACCACGGACGCCTCAGACCTAGGCTGGGGGGCTCACATGGTGGACAAGTGTATACAATGCCTATGGACACAAGACCAGCTGAATCTACACATAAATCAAAAGGAGATGCTGGCAGTGAAACATGCAATCCAGGCATTCAGACCATTTCTTCAGCAAGGACACCTGCTGATAAGGACGGACAGCACCACAGTCATGTGGTATATCAACAAACAGGGAGGTACACACTCATATCCTCTATGCCGGATGGCGATGGACCTGTGGAATGTGGCCCTGAACCTCAACATTCAACTCCAGGCCAGATTTGTACCAGGAAAAGAAAATTCACTAGCAGACACCTTAAGCAGAACTACCACAGATGCTCACGAATGGATGCTGCATCCAGATATCTTCAAAACCATAACAAAGAAATGGGGACTACCACAGATAGACCTGTTCGCCTCCCCACACAACCACCAATTGAAGAAATTCTGCACAAGAGCATACCACCCACTTGCTTGGAGGGTGGACTCCCTTTCCTTTAGCTGGAAAAACCTGACAGCATATGCATTCCCTCCTCTTCCTTTGATGTACAAAGTCCTACTGAAGATCAAAGAGGATCAGCCAAGGATAATCCTGATAGCTCCAGACTGGCCGAGGCAGCATTGGTACCCGCTACTGAGAAGCATGTCTCGGACACACGCATGGCTTCTACCTCTATGTCCTTTACTTCTAACATAGAACAACTACAAGATTCTACATCCAAACTTGAAAACACTACAGCTAGCTGATTGGAATATTGCATAAAACAAAATAACCCAGATTTATCTCAGAGGGTTAAGGACATTATCCTGGAGGCTCGCAGACCCTCCTCAAGGAAGACTTATTCAGCCAAATGGAAAAGATACCTCATTTGGAGTGCATCAAAAGGGGAAAATGTATCATTGGCAAACATAGCAAGCATCATGGAATACTTAGCAGAACTGTTCCACAATGGCCTGTCCTACTCCTCCATTAAGATTTCATGCATCAGCAATTTCAGCAGAATACAACATGGATCCTCCAGTCTTCTCTCATCCTCTACTCAGTTCCTGAGAGGAATCAAAAATGTAAAGCCTCCAAGGAAACCACCTTTGCCTACATGGGATCTTAACTTTGTGCTGGAAAAGTTAACACTTCCCCCTTTTGAACCAGCAGCAACAGCAGACTTACAGTTCTTATCTTGGAAAACTGCTTTCCTGCTTGCAATCACTTCAGCAAGAAGGGTATCTGAGTTACAGGCATTAATGGCAGTACAGCCCTTCTTTATCTTCCATCAGGATAGAGTGTCTCTGAGAACTAACCCTACTTTTATGCCAAAAGTGGTCTCCAGAGTATCATTGAACCAAGCGATTCATTTACCTACATTCTTCCCCAACCCACAGAACAGGGGGGAAAGACTACTACATACCTTGGATGTACACAGACAATTACGCTACTATCTGGACAGAACTAAGACCAACAGAAAAACTGACCAGCTTCTGGTAGCATATGCAACAGGAATGCAAGGAAAAGCAATTTCAAAACAGACAATCTCAAAATGGATAGGAAATTGCATTAAATTTTGCTACTCTTTTCATGGAAAGGCAACTCCAGAAAATATCAGGCCTCACTCCACAAGAGCTACAGCCACCACTACAGCTTTCTTACGAGGAGTGGCTACCAAAGACATTTTAGAAGCTGCTACTTGGAGCTCCGTGCATACATTTGCCAAGCATTATAATCTTCCTTTATACTCCAGATCCCGGGCAGGTTTTGCAACTGCTGTTTTGCAAGGGATCTTAACTACACCATCTTTATCTTAGTACCTCCTCCCCCAGTTTGGCTATGGTATTCTACCCATATGTTAGGACTGCAGATGCATCCTTGAAGGACATAGTACAGTTTTGTACCTACCATAAATGTAGATGTCCGATAGGTATGCATCTGCAGTCAGGATTACCCACCCTCCTTCCCCTCTGTGGTATTCCTAGGGTATTTACCCCTCTTTTAGCTAGCTGGGGGAATCTGTTATGGTGTATTTGTTTGTGTATATGTATATATGTATATATATTCTTATATTGTTTGCTCTCTACTGTTTGGAATTATTTGCATTATCCAAATTTAGCCTTCCTAGAGGGCACCTGGCATCTGGGGCAAGAAACACTGAGGAAAATGGCGTTGGCTGATGCCTTTATACCAATACACAGCAGCTATGACGTCGGGTGAAGTGCGACATCAGCCGAGGCCAGACCCAGACTTTGGAATCCGGCCGACCGAAGGGCTGCCTGAGGCAGGACAACCCATATGTTAGGACTGCAGATGCATACCTATCGGACATCCACATTTATGGTAGGTACAAAACTGTACTGTATTGTGACTGGTCCCTTGGGGGGGTAAAGTTGGCACTGAATCTGTCGGCCAGTATAATGGCAATATCTGTTGACTCTGTATAGGAGGTACCATTGTACAGTAGCTCAGAGTAAATCTGGGTATTGCTGTGGAGAGTCTTTACATAACTATAGAAGGCCTTGTGGTTGTCTTTACTATCTGCTGTAATTCTGCTTTCATAGCTAGCTTTAGAGGATTTGATGAGGGATCTCAACTTTTTGTTGAGGCTGATAAGGGAGTTTTTCCAGTCTTGGGACTTCACCTTATTCTGCATCAGTTTCATCCTTCTGTTGTATTGTTTGTTTATGGCAGGGGACCAGCAGATTGGCTTCCTTTTTTTGGAGGAGAGCATCTTGGTTCTGCTGGGTATGGCGAGATTCATGGATTTGTGTATGTGTCCGTACAGTGCATCGGCGGTCATGCAACTGATCTCTATTTGCATGGGTGCAGTGAAGTTAGCCACCTCTGTTTTTAGGAGCCCAAAGTTAGCTTTGGAGAATTTTTTCATTGTGGTTACCTTTGCGGGGGTGGGGGGGATCTGTATTTCCAAGGTGATTAGTTTGTGGTCGGAACTAACCAGGGAGGAGTTGACTATTGGTGTAGAGCAGTGGTCACCAGTTTTAGTAATGACCAGGTCAAGGATGTTGCTACCTCTAGTGGGGGAAAGAATGAGCTGGTCCAGGGCACTTGAATTAATGAATTTCAGTAAATGTTGGGCAAGTGTATTGGTACACGAGTAGTTTTCCAGTTAATAGAGGGGTAGTTAAAATTGCCCAGTATGAGAGTGTTAGGTTGAACCTTAATATTCTCCAGGGTGCTTAGGAACATGGAGTGTGAGTCTTGGGACATGGTTGGAGACCTATAGCAGGCTACGACCTGAATTGCTGTCATACCCAATGTTAGCTGCACCTCAAGTATCTTAGATGCGTTATGTTGTGCTACCAGTCTGGAGGTGTGTGCATCCTTTATGAATATGGAAAGACCGCCGCCTTTAGAGTTTTGGTCCAAGTTCTGGGGCTGAAAGGTGTGGAATGAGTTATAGTCTGGTAGTGCAGGGGTGCTTTCTGCCACCTTGAACCAGGTCTGTGTTATGGCACAAATGTCAATGTTCTCCATTTTAAGGAGTGCTGCGAGCGAGTGCATTTTGAGATTTAGACTTCTAGCGCTGAGCAGCATTACCCTCAAATTGCATTTTGTTTGTAGCTGTTACGGTGGTAATTTGGTCTTTGAAACACCGCCTAAAAAAGGCAGTATAGGGGTGGCAAATCCTTGGCCAGTATCCGGAAGCCCATGGGTGACAGATGCAGGTCATCTCTGGTAAAGCATCGAGGTCTGTCAGTCATGTCATCCCAGGCAGACAGATATTGGGTCCCCTTAGAATGACACCAGAAACGTAGCCAGTTGTTGAAATCAGTCATTTTCTGCTTGTACTGTGGTATCATTCTGGGTGATGGCAGGATACTGCTCGGGGCTAGGGTCATACCCGCCTGGGCTTCATAATCCGAGAGCACTTCCATGTCTCTTTCATGTAGTCCAGGGAAGCACATTTCAGGTCATTTACACCCACATGTACAATGACAGAGTCATATTTGTACCTGTTGAGGGACCTGAGTTCATGCTTTGTGGTGGATCCTAGCGCCTGACAGGCAGCTGACTGTTACTTTCTCCTTATTTAATCTAGTGAGTGAGACATCAGTGTGTCTCACTATCGAGTCACCTATGACTAGTGTGTTGGGCATGCTGTTTTGGCTTAGAGGATTTGGTTGAGTGGTAGACTGTTTCAGAGTTATGTGTCTTGTGATTAGTGTTGTGTTGTGGTCGAGTGCATTTCTGCCTTGGAGGTCTTTACCGTTTGGGTAGATTTTTATTGAGAGCCTCCGTGAAGGTGGGTGTGCAGTTTGTGTTTTTATGTAAAGGCAGTTCTGGTATGTGTTCTGGAGGGCTATGTGGTGTGGTGCAAGTGTTGATCTTCTCTTGATCAGTTATTCCGGTCTTGGGTGGAGAGTGCGTGGCTTCCAATTTGGATATATAAATGCATCTCTTGCAAGTCTAAGTGTTGGGAGGTAAGAGGAGAGGGTTGTCAGTGTACATGAGGCAGTTGCTACATTGCCTCAGGATGCCCAAGTTCACCAGGTTAATTGGAGAAAGCACAGGGAACTGACCTTTAGACATGCCTAGAGAGGAAGGCATTAATAATAAGTACTGGAGCTGTATCCTTGTACAATGTTTAGTGTTGGTAGCACTTTTGTGTGCTACAGTAATTGCTACAAGACGTCTGGTAAAGTGCTAGATTAATAAGCTAGGAAAAGTGCAGGAGAGGAGAGAACTAGTAGATCTACGAGCAAAATCGAAGCGCAGACTTTGACACCGCTCAGAAGCTTACAAACAGTACTGGATACAGCAAATCTGTATCTGGACTAGATTAGTTACAGGAAAGGCAGGAAGCAAGCACAAACACAGACTTTTAAACCAGAAAGTTGAAAGAGATGGAAAAACTGCCCAAACGGCCGTTAAACTACAATTTCTGGGCCAGAAACCACTTCTCTTGTGGTAGATAGGCTACCTAGTGCTTACCACTCCCACTGATCAGCTAGAAGGCTTCTGTCCAGCAGAGAAAGGCTTGGTGGGCTCAGAAACTTACATACAGTCCTGGATACAGCAAATCTGTATCTGGACTAGACTAGTTAAAGGAAAGGGGGGAAAGAGCAAACGCGGGCTTTTAAACCAGAAAGTTGAAAGAGATTTAAAAACTGCCCAAACGACCAATATATTACAATTTCTGGGCCAGGAACCAGTCCTCTTGTGGTAAGCAGACTACCTAGTGCTTACCACTCCCACTGATGAGCTACAAGGCTTCCCTCCAACACAGGAAGGCTTGGGGTGCTCAGAAGCTTACAAACAGTCCTGGATACAGCAAATCTGTATCTGGACTATACTAATTACAGGAAAGGCAGGAGACCAGCTTAAAATTTAGAATTTTTTTTTTATTACTTTAATTCTGCAAACATATTTATTTCCAGTTTTACTTGATGCTGTTACATGCTTTGTGGAGCATATAAAATTTGAGTAAGAAGAGTCTTTAAAAAGTATTAAACCACTGGTTTGTTTTGCAACACAAAATGAGTTTGAATCAAAATATGTTTCTCATTTGTAGGGTATTTTGTTCTCAGGGCTACAGTGTATGTAACTTAACTACTATTTTTGTACCAGAAGACATTACAAAATTGCTTCCTGGATTTCATGCTTGTAAAGAACAGTACCTGACTGTGCTTTTAAGGGTGAGGAAGGCGATAGCACAAAATTTCCTAGTGGTGTCACAGTTGTAGAAGTTCTATGTAGATGAGTACATTAAGCAACTCTGTTTTCTACTATATTGTTTTGTTGTATTTCTTGATTAATGTTAAGTGATTTAATTCTGATATTTCGCCATCTAGCAGTTAACTGTCAGTGAGAAGAGTTGGGGTCTGAAAATGATCTTGTAGTGGTACCAAGTGAGTTATCCACAGTTCGTCTCCATTTAAGTACCTTTCTCTCACCACAGCAATGTTTATTCTTTCAGCTACCAGTAGTACTTTGTTCTGTGTCAATGGTACTGCATGTGAAGACGGAGAGACCTGTCTTCAGTTAACAGAGCGCTGTGATGGAGTTTTGGACTGCACAGATGGTAGTGATGAAAGAAACTGTACTGGTATGTAACAATCTGTTTAAAATAATTATTGTCTTTTTCCTTGTTGTCTAATTCCCTGTATGTAGAGTGATCCTGTAGCCAGATGATATCTGCTAATTTTTCCAGATTTGTAGAAACCTGCTTTTACATTGGAATCTTCAGCTGTTCAGAAATAGAAAATGTTTGCATTGTTTGGAGAAATGGTTTATAATGATGTTTGATGATGCATCCATATCCATTTGAAATTATTTCATTTAATTGATTTTCTTTATTATGTTGCATGTATAGTTTTTCACTGAGAGCCACCCCAGGAGTCAGGTTTACTTCTGTAAGTCAGAACAAGAACCACGTCCAGGTTTTTGTACTCTGTTGTGTTGTGCTGCACAGCAGTTGTTCACTTTGGCATCTGTGATCTAGTTACCTTGAGCAAAATCCTCATACTTTTGTCATAACTGGCTTGGCTTAATCATTGCTCTCAGTTGTCAAAGAAGATGAAATTACTAGAGTCAGACCCAAAACTTTAGCCGTAGCTTAAGGAGTATTTGACTTGCCCATTTCTAATACTGTGCAATAATTTTCAGTTAGAGGACCACAGATGAACTTTGGGATGATGACATGCTTCCAGGCACATCGAAAATAAAAAAAAAATTATTTTTGTGTTGGATTGTGTGCAGTTAACATTGGAATATAGTTATTAAATCAGTTTTTAAATTAATTAGTAAATTTTCTCTTGCCACTTTTTACTTAACAAAATGAGTGTATTTCATTGTCTTGATTTAATTTATCTGCATTTCTGACTGATCTGAAATGACTTGCAGTACAATTTAGTAACAGAAGCAAAATCACTTCTAAAGTTCTGACTTCATTCTAGTGGACCCATTATTTTTTTATTTTAAGTGTATGCTAAGTTTGATGAATAGATTAATAGATTTCCAAGTCACCGAGTTTCCTGACTGTTCTAGTTTTGCTAGTATGTTCCTTTAGGTAGAACCTCCATTCTCCAGGAGGCCAGTCCTGAATTATCTTGGAGTAAATTTGTGGATACCCATCTAGTTGAATTTGTTTTATGTTTAAAGGAGCATAAGTCACTGAGTTTCATGACTGTTCTAGCTTTGCTAGTATGTTCCTTTGGGGTGCACCTCCCTTCTCCAGGAGGGCAATCCTGAATTATCTTGGAGTAAATTTGTGGATACCCATTTAATTGATTTCCTTTTTATGTTTAAAGGAACATGGTGAGTTATACTGCTTAATGTACAGGGGAAGTCTATTCCAGAGGTTTGAGAGGTGCTGGATTATAAACTTGTCCCTCCACTGTCTTTTATTTATCTGTTGTTGAAGATTTAGGTACCCTTTTCTAGTACTGATGGAGATGTTAAGACTTGTGGAGAAACAGGAAGTACAGAATAATTGGGTCTGTAATATCACATTAAACGAGACAGACATTGCCCTTTAAAAGTTTATAAGGCACTGAATAAATGTATAGAGTTTTTATCCTCTTGTCTTAACTCTGGGACTTTTGGCCTGTGATTATTTTGGTTAAGAACCTTTAGGGTCTTTCTAATTGTATATGTTTAGTGAGATGCATCCCAAAGGGAGTGTTGTACTCTATAACTGGTCTGATCAGTGCTAACTATAAGGGTGTGATTACCTTTTTAGACCTTGATGATGTTTCTTTTACAATTAGCTAGGCTAAATAAAAAGAATTTCCTAACAACAGTTGTCAGATGATAGTCAGTGGAGAGGGAGCTATCAACCCATGTACCTAGATGCCTTAACTACATTTTTGTTTTGTAGAGGTGAGTTGTCCAGATGTATGAGCATTTAGTATGAGCCCATTTTTTTGTATGCCAAGAGTTTACCAAGGACAGCTCATTCTATAGAGGTTGGGTGTCAACTTAACAACAGCCCAGAGTTTGCAGTTGTCTGCAAACTTGGATTGTCCAAGATCTTGCCTCTCTGCTTGGAGATCTGTGAAATAAGTGCTAAAACAGAGGTGCCAGCACCAAGCCCTGAGAAATACCACTGGTCACTTCATATTTTCTGATGTGGCACCAGCAACTTGCACTGTATGGGCCCTGTCTTTAGCCAATTTGATGTCCATCTCACAACATATGGGTTGATTATTAAAGTCACAAGAAAAAGCCAGTAGTTCTAGATGAATACCTCGTTCAAATTCATGAACAGTCTACAAATAAAATACATAGTGAGGTAGTACAAAGGACAGAAATCCAGGTTAAAATACATAAAGTATTTTAAAGTGGATTTCTGTCCTTTGTATTACCTTGTTCTGTGTTTTGTTTGTGGATTCATTCTTAAAGTATTTAGTTTTTGTATTATGCTAGGAAGGGAGATGGTGTTGAAGGTCTTGGCCAGGTCAAGATTTACCATATGCACTGCACAGCCTCCTCTCCAATCTTCACAACCCTTTAAAGGAAATTTTTTGAGATAGGCTCTGCTATTCACTAAGCTAAAATGTGTGGTGTCAAGTCTAGCAAGATTGTTGATATCTGTTTGTGAGATCAGTTATAATACTTCCATAGATTTGCAAACGAGGCTTGTCATACTAAGTCTGTAATTACCTGGGTCCACTGTAAAGCCATTATTGAGGGGTATCGTCAGTGCTGCCCTTCATGCAGAACAGTAGTTAAGCGTAAGGTAAATAATGTGAAGAGTATGTCTGCCAAGAGCATGTTTAATACTATTAATTGACCAACCATGTATATGGGCAGCTCTCGTGGAGAAAATATTTTTTGTATTAGTTAGCACTTTTAGTAAATGATCTTTAGAGATAATTGGGAGAGTAAGGGATTCTGCTATTTCAGGGCTTTGAGTAGAAGTCTAAGGTGTGAAGTTGGCAATTATTTGCAAGGATATTAGCAATGTCAGTTGGATTAGAATCGGACCCCCATTATGTATACATTTTGAATAATGTACCTGTTATTTTTTGGTTTCCTAACATAGGTACAGAAGGATTTATAATTATCTTTTGCTTCTTTGGACAGCATAAGTTACCGGGCTCCTTTAGTGGTCCTGATAGTGTTCATTTTTTTGTTTTTGATAATGCTTTTGATATTGTCCTTCAGAAGATAGGTTTTGTATTAACTAAATAATTTAAGGAGTTTCTTTCCTTTGTTGTATATTTATTTATGGCAGTGGACCACCAGAGTGACTTGTTTTTGAATTTCCTGTTATAATTTATTTATAGTGGTGGATGTAGCAGGGTGATTTGCCTTTGAATTTCCCATTGTAATTTATAGGGACTGCTATCTGTAGTCATTTTTCAAAATGGGTGTAGAATTTCTTAGTGAAGTCTACAGTTGTGTTAAAGTCAGGGGAGTTGCAGTCATAACTGAATTTTGATGTTTGGTCACAGAGGAGCTTTTGGGAGTTTAGTGAAGTTTATAGTCAGACTTCACTGGCAAAGGCGGTTCCAAAGGGTATTGCAAAAAGTGGCCATATTTGTAAGAATCAGGTCAAGAATGTTATGTCCTCTAGTAGGTTTATTTACCAGCTGTTCAAAGGAATTTTTGTTAATTCTAGAAACTTTTGGGCATATCCTTAGTAGTTAGTCAACCAAAATAAGGGAGATAAGATGGTGATGAGTAGATTAAGGATTTGGAAGTGTAAGGTTGTTTATAAATACCAATGCCCTGTACTTCAGTTTTTTTAAGAAACAACATTGGTAATCTTTGAATAAAAACAGCAGTAGATAAGCTGAAGGGCAATGCACAAAAGTGACTGTGGTTCATTCAAAAAGCATGGCTTTACTTGAAAGTAATATATTCCTGCATCTTATGTTTTTATGATGTCTTGAATTTAGATTTGTGTGTCTACTGTGTGTATTAAATAGCATTCCTTCAGCACTTTGTAGTTTGCTATACTGTGAATCCACACAGAGGAATTTTGCACATTCCTGAGTTGCCACATGTATATTTTATCAGAACTGATAAGCATAGTGGCATTATAATAGTTTAAATGCATAATTAATGACATTCCCCATTTAGATGGACCTAGAAGTCAGAGGTATTTTCCATTATAATTGTTGAAAACAGTATAACAGCATGCCAGTCTTCTTGAGGGAGAGGCACTGCAGCAGCAATTCATGGCATGTGTGTTACACCCACCTGTTTTCGTTGTCAGTGTTTGGCAAGAAATTGCAAAAGCAGTGTCTTCTTCCTTTGCTGTGGGTACCAATGCTGGCCTTACATATTCCATATCTTAAAATAAAAAGAAAACCACAAGTGATGATGGAGCACTATATCACACAAAATTAACTTTAATCCACTGGTTTAGCGCTTTCAGCCCAAGAATTAGGCCTTCATCAGAACAAAGTGTTAAAAAACTGTTTCATTTTTATACCATCATCAATACATATCACACCAGTCAAATCTCATTTTACTTAAACTTAATGTAAAAACTATTTAAAATGTGTTTAAATAAAAATGCATTTTAAATAAAGCATAAATTTCTAACAAACATATAAACTATTTACATTTGTTATAATAAGCTTTTCTTTTCAACACATATCTTATATATTCCATGTTCCTACATGTTCTTTTCATCTTTGTTTTTGTGAGTCATTCATCTCCATGCATATTGAAACCAGGAACCAAAACACAGTCTGTGACCATGCAGCAAAAAACAGTTTTTCAAGTTTTCTGGCAGTATGTCAGCCTTGTTTGAGTTACTGGTCTTTGTTGTTGGTTGCGCAGTCACACACTGTGTGCTTTGATTCCTGGTTTCACTTGTTTTCAGCTTGGCAGTGTCGAATGATGGTGAAGTAATACCACCCACTATGGCAAGTTCTGTTGGCCCTTGTACTATGCACATTAATGGCAATTGCGATTCTCAAAGGGATAATGACCAGGGTTCCCCTTATTTGCAGAGTGACCTTACCCCAACTTGTTGCCATTTTAACTCAGCAATACAGCAACTTGCAAACTACTTTAAAGTAGGTATTGTTGTCTTCTCCTTCGGGCAGCTCACGAGTGGTTCCTTCCACTTCTGGCACTGGTTGTAGGGGTGTGAGTTCATTGAACCTGTTAGCTAAAGATTTGACTGCAGTGCAAGTCCTTTTTAATGATTTTAATACCAGGCAAGGTTCAGAAGAAGTAGGTGTGTCCAGATTTCTTCACAATATGTGCTTCCAAGGCTCTTTTAACCAAGAATTGCGATTTTCAATTACCGAGATAGCACATTCACACCGAACTTGCCAGTCAAAGCTGGATGTTTTTGAATGATAGCTGAATAAGGTGCATAACCTTCAGATAGACAGTATACATTTGACTGAATATATTAAAAATAAGAGAGTTACGAAGGGGCTACATTTGTATAAATTTCCCTATGGATTGATAGGCAGTAGCGAACATTCGGAAGTACTGGAACTTTTTGATAGACATGGCATTGAACTTACACAATTTATTAAATTTGTTAAGTCAAACAATTACAATTCTCATGTGAAAAAAAAAATTTGATAAACTTATTGTTTTTAACAATGATATTACCAATGACTTATTTGAGCACAATGGTAATAAATATGACAGTATTTTCAGCAAAGTTGAGCAGCAGGTTTAAAATAATTTAAGCAGGAAACAAAAAAGTTGATCAGAGATCAGTTTGATTATGCTGATCACAAGGCATACCCTGTTTCCAATGCATTTAATTCTACAAAACATCCTCACAGTAATATTATCCTGAGTAATTTTTCAATAGATAATGCCCATTTTGAAGGCGCTTCTGATGCACAATCCTTTATTTCACGTAATGCTTCTTTACATCACACTAGCCGTTCTGATTCATGCCCTGACACCCTTGTGGATGCATTTAATCACCCCCCCCCAAAGAAGGTCAGGGAGGATAGAGAATCAACAGAGATGGTCCTTTTTTAGTTCACCCACCAATGTCTCCTGGGCAGAGGAACATAAATGTGGAAGGGGTCAGAAAAGGAACACTTGGAACAGGTAGGGTCTGCATTTTTTAAGTGTGGTACTATTTCATTTTCTCACGAAGAGAGGATCATTTTTACACATGATGGTAGGATGTTAACCTACAAGGATTCAGTATTTTCAGTTATATGGATGCTGTTATAACCAACACACATTTCACACTTTTTTTAAAAGGTTTTAAGTTTGTTCCTTGTTTCAAGATGGAGAAGGCAAATTTATTAAATGAACTCAAACTTTACACAAGGAAGCTCAGTCTTCATCTAAATGTGCAAAACTGGGCAGTTGCTGACAGTGATGCTTAAACATCTGCTAGTTTTTTGAAGACAAAAGTACTCTGAATCCACCAATCAACTCTACATTAGCTATTTTTGAAAAATCTTGTGAAAAATAATTGTACAACTTATACAAGTCTTATTCCCCCATTATTATAATCTCTTCAAGGATGATTGGACTCTTAGTCAACTCAAGGAAAGAGACTTCTGTGAGAATTATGAAACCTGTCAAGGGTGGCAGTACATAGAGACCTGGTTCAAGGCTGTAGAGAGCATCCTAGCCATACCGGGGTACACCTCCTTCCACATGTTCAGTCCATAAACTGAAGGTGTGAAAACTAAAGGAGGCAATGTATCAATATTCATTAAAGATAAGTACACCTACAGATTGGTTAAACAGTATGACTCCCTAGAGATACTTCAGCTGAAATTAACTGTTGGTGGGACACCTATTCAAGTCATTGCCCGGTTCAGGACACCCACTCTGTCTGTTTGGATCTGATTGAGTCTGTCAAGATCCATCCGAACACCATGGTTTTGGGCGACTTTAATTACCCATCCACTGACTAGGTAAATTATTCTTGCTGAAACTCACTAGCCAAAGATTCCTTGACTAATGCCTTAGACCAGCTGGTTGACACCCCCATTAGGGGTGCCAACATCCTGGATCTGGTGCTTACAATATGGGGGCCATTGTTGCACGCCCAATTAAACAAAAAAACTTCTAATCAGATTATAATTTCTTACAGGATGGTATAAATAGCTTCAGTGCACCCCCTCGAGATGGAGTTGACAATTGTGCAGAGTTCTCCACCAATGCTTTATACAAACACCTTGTATAACTGCATTGACTTGGCTGTACCTGATAGGACCAAAACAGGATCTTCAAGAAAGAGCAAACCTACCTAATGGACAACTGCCAGTAACAGGCTTTACAACAAGAGGAAGAAATTGCTGTCTAAGAGTAAGAGGGAGCAAGCCCTAAACTGGAAACATTCCCTCCTCAGCTTAAACAAGCAAATAGGACTTCTTGTGAAGTCCTCCAAAGCAAACTACGAATCTAAATTAGCTTCCTCATCTAACGACAGCCATAAGGCATTCTTTAGTTACATCCGTAACCTAAAAGGAAAGGCCCAGATTTGTGCTGAACTGATAGTTAATGATACCACATATACTGAGCCTGTGGACATAGCTAACCTGTTGGCCGACAGGTTCTGTGAAAACTTCACTCCCCTGTCCTCGCCACACATACCCCATGACATCCCTACCACCTGTCCCCTACCTTGTATTTCTAAAGAGCAGGTCGTAAACACCCTCTCTAGGCAAAAATGCAGCATCTGTGGGACCTGATAACATCCCAGGCTGTGTCCAGCATGGGCTTCAGCAAGAATTAGCAACACCATTGGGTACTCTTTTCAGTCATAGTCTAAGCACCGGTTTCATCCCAACTGAATGGAAAATGGCCACTGCTATTCCCTTGCACAAAGGTGGTGCTTTCACTGACCCTGAGAACTATAAACCTATTAGTCTGGCCAGCCTTATCTGCAAGGCCATGGGGAGAATCATCATGGATCTTAACAAAGATATAGGTAATCTCCAAACACTTGACTCTACTCAGTTTGAATTTGTCAAAGAAAGCTTGTGGCTCTTAAACTTGGTGGACTTCTTTGAGACCGTCACCAAGGCCCTGGATGAGAAGAAATCTGTGCATACAGCCTACCTAGACTTGCCCAAGGCTTTTGACAGTATCCTCCACTTAGGCATTATTGACAAACTCACCCAGCTAGGTATCAACCCTTATATCGTTAGATGGGTCGCTAACTGGCTCACTGATAGAACACATATAGTCAAAATAGGGGACTCCACCTCCAACAGCAGACCTGTAACCAGTGGTGTTCCACAGGGATCAGTCCTTGGACCTCTACTTTTTGGACTCTTTCTCCAAAGTACAAGCAAAACCTAAAGGTCTGTGTCTGTCAAAGTTTACTGATGACTGCAAACTGGGAGCAGTCATAGAATCTCCAAATTATGTCAACATCTTACAAGAGGGTCCTAGACAAACAAATGATTGGTGCCAAAGTTATGGCCTTAAACTCAATGCAAAAAAAATGTATTATCATCCCTTTCGGTAAGAGCAATGTTCCTGCAAACTACCACATTAATAGCAACATGCTACGTATGCACTCAGTGATGAGAGACCTGTTTGATCACCATGTCTCCACAGTGGTAAGAAGGATATTCTATAGTGCTTATCTCATAAGTAAGGGCATTGTCTCCAGAAAAAAAGAAGTTATAGCCTTATTATACTCTTCCCTCATCAGGCCAATAACTGAGTACAGTGCCCTTTTTGGTATGTACTTTTCCAGGCACCTGTAGCAATTGGAGAAACCACAGAGGCTCCTCACAAGGAAAATTCAATATCTTTAGCATCTGTCCTGTGTGGGTTTTCTGAAATTACTGTTACTTTATTCTGTTTCATACAGACTACTCAGAGGCAATCTCTGACCCTGCTTTATTGTAAATGCTGCATATCTGCAAGTCAAATGGTACACAGGTTTACTCGCTCTAAAGACCTTAACCTGGTATGTGACAATAGAACCTGCTGGAGAGACACATTTGTCTGCCAGAGGTTACCACACCTTTGGAGCAGACTCACATTTCATGTCAAACAGAGCATTTCATTAGCCCTCTTCAGACGCAATCTGGACAGTTGGATGGCTAACCGTAAATTCACACTGGGGGTTCCAATGTATTCCTCTTGGCCTTCAGCATTAGGTGTTGATCATGGAAGTAAGGGTAGAACTTGGCTAGGCGTGTAAGGACCCTAGGGCCACTAACATAGTAACTTCCTATGATCCTATAGTTAACTTGCTACAGGACCCTAATAAGTATGAGACTACATCTAGGAACGACATTTCTGTGGTATATAAAAAATAGATTAATTTTCAAAATATTCTTTTATGCATCTGGTTATATCAATGGATACTTCTAACTTTTTGCTCAACAAGAACCCTTTTATACCAACAATTTTCAGTATATCTAAGGTCCATAAAGACATCATATCAGTACTTGTTTAATTGCTACGACACACAATTCTAAAAACGACCCCCTTGCAGTATTTCTTGATTGTATTTTATAAGATTCTGTACATTCGGTTGAATATATTTTGAAGGATTCCTGGAATTTTTTTTTTTTTTAACTAAGGTTAAACAACATTTTTTTGAGTGAATCCTGTAGTTTTTCCACTGTGGATGTAGATTTATTTACCTATATACCCCACCAATTAGGTTTAGATTTTTTCCATTCAGCTGTTACTGAGCTGCCTACCGTGGATGATTGTCTTATTAATTTTATCGACACTTTGGAAGTGATTCTGACTAACAGCTTTATATTTTTTGAGGAGGAATTTTTTTGTCAGGTTAAGAGAGTAGTAATGGGTGCCAATTGTGCAGCTATTTATGCTAATTTAGTCCTGTACAGTTTGGAGAAGACCTATATTATGGGTTTCATGCATCAAAAACACTAGTGCATATATCCATGTTATCTTGATGATGTCTTTATCTTAAGGAAAGACCTGAGTAACATAGCTGATTAGTTTGCTTTCTGCATTAATAATACCACTACTTTTCTTAAATTCACACACAAACATTCTATATGGATTTTATAGATTATTTAGATGTCACAATTTTAAAGCACAAACCTAATGGATGTTTTGGTTCCAAGATTTTTAGGAACTGTACCTTTTCTAATAGTTATCTTGAACAAAACAGCTGCCACATGTATATTAAGAAAAACATTTTTAAAGTTCAACTTGTGAGGGCAGCAAGGATATGTTCAGATCTTAACAATTTTAAGATCGAGGTGGACAATCTATCACACATGTTTTCAGAGATGGGTTACCCTCCCAACTTATTTAATTTATGTGATGAAGTATTGAAATGTTGGAACATAACATTTAAACCATTGTTGAGGGTTAATTGTGATAGCATATCACCCCCCTATTTATTTTGAACCAACTTAACAACAAAGGTTCTGTCACCAACTGTTAGGTGGTCACATATAGTTCTTATTCCAAAGAAGTGAAAAGTATTGTAACAGAGAAATGGAATATTTTAAGGCAGATGAAGAGGTTTATATAACCCTGGGAAAAGAACAAGGAACAAAAAAACATCAGTGGAGGTTCTCTGTTCTGCATTGCTCCTCCTGCAGAACACTGATGTGCATGGGCAAGTAAGTACATATGCATGCACAGCACATCACTAACAAGGAGGAACATTACAGCACCCTTTTACAAAGATGTTATGTAAGAAAGGTAAGCAATTTCTTTCTTAAATTGTATAATCCGCTCCTGTTTGTGGGTATATCAAGATTTAATCATGGTTGGTTTATTTAATCAACCGGGCTTTGCCTTCTTGATCAGTCCACACCAACCATGGGTAAATCCTGATACAGCCACAAACAGGAATGCATTATACAATGACATTATTTAAAAAAGAATTGTGGATTATTGCTTAATAATAATGCTTAATTCTGTAAGTAAATGTGGCTGTGGTTGATAGCAGTGGAAGAGTTTTACATATTTTTTTTTTTTTAGGCCAGGATCATAAGGTCGATCAATGTGGTATTGGTAAAAGTTTCATTTTGATGGAAAGACTTTTTCTGTTTACAGTTCATTAACTGGTGTAGAGCACTGGGTCCTGCTTGGACTGTTTTCAGGCTCATCCTGGGGTACAAAACATACCAGCTGCATGAGGTGGTTACAGTAAAGTATTTGCAGTTGTCAGGAAAACCAAACAGATGCTAACATCATAATATTTACTGTATTGTTAGTCGTGTGATATAGTATTTAAAAAAAAAAGTTTTCATTATTGTGTAGCGGTCTGAGGTGAAAACTATACAGGCTAAAACCTTTTGAGACTAATTTCAATAAGTAATACCAAGTGCAGACAGATAAACCAATAAACTTGTAACTTGCTCAGAAAAGAGTTAAATTATATTAAAAAGAAAGCTTCCTCCTCCTTGAAATCTACTACTCCCAGTGTATATGTTGATATATATATTTTTAAGCTGACTGGGAGTCAGTCGTATGTTTAGGTCATATGTTTATGTGCCAGAAAACCTACCAAATATAAAATCAATCATGAGCCTTCATTGGTGTTAAAAGCATTGTTTGATATATCAAGATGTTCAGGAAGTTAAGAAATGTGAGCTGCAGGTTTTCTGTTGTGGAAGTGATCCAGACTCCTCCAGCAGCATAAGGCTTGTACCTTTTGTCTTGCCTTTAGCTTTAGTAGACTACAGAATACTGACACTTAGGTCACTTTGCAAATAGTGCTGATTTCTGAATGTGGCCGGGCTGCCTAATTTCTAATGTTGTTTTCATCGAACAGTGTCCCTTGTGTTTGGGATAATTGAAGGTGATTGTTTATAACATATATAAAGACTTAAGGGTATATGTACACTTCCTAGTGGTACCCTGTCTGTGAATCTCTTTCTAAGATGTACTGAAGTAGGTGTTACTAGGAATTGTTTACAAACCACTGTGGAAAGAGAGTGTTGTTTATTCTAAATTAATGATTTTCACAAAGTACTATATTTTGAAAGTGGAGTGAGAAGTGAATTTGCCTTTCATGACTTGGCATTGACCTAAGGTCCTAAAGATGGAGGGGAGTGATAAGTAGTTGCCATCCATAATTCTCAGAAAGTTCCAGCAGTACGTAAGAACTCATGAAGTAAGTCACAGTTTCTGAGTAATGAGAATCTAATTTATCATATACCAGACCTATTTCTTTAAACACTTAAAGATTAGACATTCCCAAAATGTTTAAAGTAGTTATGTGAAAATCCAGTAGGGTGATATTAGTTGTACTCATTAATCATGGATTTGAAACATTTCCAGTGAAGCCTAGTTGTGATGGAAAAGACATCAGTGCAGTGTTTCTCACTGATACATGTGGAGGTTATACAGAGTAAAATATTTGTAGGTTAGTTTGTATAATATTTAGGTTTTATTACAAGAAACAAAGGTTTTGCCTTTATTGGTTTGCTGTGGTCCTGTATCCTTATCTAGTCCTGTCATACAATTTTCCACGTAATACATTTCAGGGCAATAAATTAATGTTATAAATATTTCTAAATTCCATTTACAAGCCTTATGCAGCATTTGTTTTTCAGTACAAATTCAGGAGTAAAAATATGAGTACTGCATCCATTTTCATAGTTTTAGATAAGTATAGTTTATTTAATATGACTTAGAATGCTTTATCTTTGGTGATGAAGATTGAACAGATCTTCCCTATTGTTATTAGGGGAGATGTCTACCAGTAGGTGTTTCTAATAAAACAGAAAATTTTATTATTTTCATTTAAGTAGACCAATTGTAGAGAGAGAGAGAGCAATGGAAGGAAGAAGAGGAGACGGTAGAAGGGAACCTGAAGAGGAAGGAAGAAGGAGAGGAGAGAAAAAGGAACAGTTTGAAGTTAATAAAACAGGATATTTACGCATGTATGTCTGTACCCCCTCCCCTTTGGCTGAAATGCATGTTAGTTGAATTGGAAATGCGGTGTGCATATTTATCAGCTAACATTTTTGATCAAAATACTGGGGTTGTGAATTTTTCACCTTTCCCGTATATTGTCTTTCAGAGTTTATTTATATATTTGTGTGTGTGTGTGTGTGTGTGTGTGTGTGTGTGTGTGTGTGTGTATATATATATATATATATATATATATATATATATATATATATATATATATATATATTTATATAATGTGTGTCTACTTTAAAATACCGAAATGCCATAATGTTGACTTATAAAACTTAGAGATTAAAAACACAAAACTTTACATTAACGAAGTTTAAACATCGTTATAATTTTTCACCGCGAAAGTAGGCAGTTGGCCAACATGGTGAATTTTTCCCTTTTCTCCACTGTAGTGCAGTCTCTGAGTTGGTATATATAGTTAGGAGGGGGTGTGGGGGTGACACCCCCCACTTGGTGGGTTTTATTTACTTTGTTTTTTTTTTATGTACTGTTGGCCAAGTGTTTACTTACACAATGAGAAATTATGATGTTGTGAACGTTCTTTAATGTAAAGTTTCATGGATTTCTTCTCAATGTTCTGCAAGTCGACATTATTTCATTTTGGTATTTTAAAGTAGACCCATATATATATATATATATATATATATATATATATATATATATCACTTACACAGACATTTAGTTTTGTGTGTTTATATATATATATATATATATATATATATATATGTATATATATATATATATATATATATATATATATATATATATATATATATATATGGCTATACTTAATTTGATTGAGATACCCAAATGTCATGTCATTATACATACACCGAGGAATAACCTTGACATATACAAATTAAAACAGTACAGAAACAGTTTAAAACAAACGTTTTATGTAGAGGGGGCTGCAACCACCACACCCACTGCTAATGTGTACTGTCTCAGAGATTGCACAGTACTGGGAAAGGGGTATATGTCCCAACCCCAGGGATGCCTGTTGACGTATAGCACTTGTCAACTTTACTGTCTTCAAAATGTAGTGCTCCTATAGGTATATGAGTGTATCTCTCTTGATCTCAAGACAGAATATCTAAACACAAGTGATGTAAACACACTTCATCTAACCCAGTGTAACTATAAAAAAAAAAAATGATCTCATGTAATTTTCATTCATTTCTCAACTGTTGGGTTTGGATCTGATCCGACTTGGCTGCTTCATCCAGCTCGTGGAACACTGAAACTCTCGAGCTCCTCCCTTTACCCATAAAGCCCTAGCTACCTAACATACCCCAGATCCCATTTGCCGCCTTAGCGTACAGAAGTGGTCACTGCTTACTCCTGAGTGAGCTACTCTTTTTCTGAGTCAAAGTTATTACTCTTCCTCCCTTTTGTTACCCTTGGATCTTTACATAAAATATTTATAATATCCTACTGAGTATTCCTTAAATACCATTGTTGGTATTTCCTTTGTACTTACAAGTGCTACTTTTTTTTACCATTACTGGTATTTTTTCTTGTTTCCTTTCCCTCTTTCTTAGGGTTATAAATAATAATAATAATAATAATAAAAAAAAACTTTTACATTTCTTAATTCTTTCCTTGTTGCTTGCTAATCCTGTCAGAGAAACCGTCTGGTTTAAAGAAGTGTGTGGCTTGCAGCCATAAAATTCGAAATTCAGACGCACACTTTGTGTAGCTATTGTTTAGGCCCATCTCATCTTGATTGTGATTATGACATATGTAAGCCTTCAATTTAAAGGCCTTGATAGAAAAAAAACAAGTTAATTTTAAGAGGTTTACTGCCCTTTAAACCTGCTTTGACAACCTGTGCGGTTCAGATCCTCAAAAAAGTTGATAAGTAAGAAGGGAGATTCTCTTCCAAAAGATACAAATAAAACATCTCTGGATCCGTCTACTACTTCAGTTCTGGTATCTGAGCCTCCTGTTAAAGTAGCAAGAAAATCGGGTCTGACCACTTCAGATCAGAGTGCTGGATTGAAGAAATCTCCTTGGATCTGATCACATAAACTGCTACTGGATCCTCTCAATTCTCGGCTCCCTTCTCCTTTTTTGGAACATTGACCGAGATGACACTTTAGACCATCTTCAACAACCTCATCTGTTGAATCATCCAAGAATCTGACAGTAGCCAATGTGGACAGGATGATGAAGAAATTCCTCAGGACACAGATTAAAATGGGAGTTGTTCTGGCTCCAGCCCCATCGGGTCCAGAGACCTTTGTCAGTATTACTTCCCTGTTATTTGCTCTGATTTTGGAACCATTGGATCTGAAAGTCCCAAAGTTTTCCATCTCAAATCTAAGTCTTCAACTCTGGTGGGCGTCTGAGTGGTCTGGTGCCGAGCACTTCTGAGTTGGATGACTCTCAAAGCAGTAACTGGCTCCGGGGTTTTAGAGTTGACTTTGAAGCTGTTGGAGCTTTGGAACTAGACAGTTTGGCTTTGACTCCTTCCTTGTAGTTTGCATTCAGGGTGGAGGGAGCAGATGGTCCCTAAGCATGCCTTATCGGATACGCTGGTTTATTTTTCCTCTGAGGCATTCTACATTCCAGGTATTGGAAAGAGCTTTCTCTGCTTCCAGAGTTCAGACTTCTCTTCCCTCTTAAATTCCAACTACCCAGCTCCATTCAACTCTGCATCCAGAGCCTCAGTAAGCTGTGCCACTAGGACAGCCAGCCCAAACCAGTCTCCCGACCATCCAGCTGGGCATAGTAATCTCTTATAACATCCAGAGCATCCTACCAAAGAAGTTCCCAGGAAGAGGAAGTGTAAAAGGAGGCACTTAGACTATCCACAACAGTCTGTTACAGAAACTGAGTTTGATGAAGGGGAAGGGTCTCCCAGATCACCACCCAACAGTGTTTCATTTGGAGACTTCTTAGAACTCCAAAAACAGAGGAATGGTTGGTCTCCTGACAACCCTTTCCAAGAGGAGCCGGTATTCTTGGAGGCCTTTGGCTCTGGCCTGTCTACACCCCGGGTGACTCCGCCCACCGATAAGCTTATTGATTTGGTCTCTTGAAGGGAGTGGAAGGAGCCTGATACCATTGAGCCTATCCCTAAGAGAAGTAATATGATCCTGACACAACTAAAGGGTGGAACTTATTGGAGCAAGGGAGTACAGGTTGATGCCATAGTCGTAGCAGCAGCCACCAAGATAGAATTAGTAGAGGGAGTCTAGCGCGCTGGACACATTTTGGGAAGTGTGTCTATGCTTCAGTGGCTTTTGCTGTTAGGTGGTAGAACTACGTGGAGTATTTTATGAGACTTCAGAGGGATTTTATTAAGGATCTTTCCAGATCCCTCACTGGGACTCCGGAGAGGTAGAGAGCACTATTTCCTCTCAGTTGGCAACCCTTCCGTCCATTTCAAATTCAGCTATACGGCTTATCTCCAATGCAGCTGAAGATGCCTCACATGCTGCGGGTTTAGGCGTTTTTATCAGAAGGCATGCCTGGATGTGTGCTTGTGTGACTTAATGGAACCCTTCAAATCCTTCTTCATTAGTGCTTCCTTTGATGGAAGTTCCTTATTTGGCCCCAAAGTAAAGGACACACTCTCTTGTGTGAGCAGGAAGGGCAAACTGTGTCTGTTGTGGGTGTACATTTTTCGACCCCTCACTGAACCTTTTCTAGGAACCAACGAGATGGATGGAAAATGTGGGTCAAAAAATCCCAAGGTTCCTTCCAAAATCCATGTGGAGACAGTTCCCCCAGGGGCAGAGTGGGGAACTCTAATGGAAGGCACTGTCTCTGTGGCAGAGGTGGTCCACATAACCTGAGATCAAGGGATACCTTCTCTGATGGATCCTATCAGCACTCTTGAAAAGAGGCCTGACTATCCATCTCTGGAGGCAGTCGGGGGTCCGATTATCCATGCACCAGAGAGCCTGGCTAGAAATTGCAAAAGATTCATGGGTGCAGAGAATAATATCCAGAGGTTAAATTCCATTTTCCAATCCATCCTCTCCAGTAAACAAAATCCCTAATGTTCCACCCAATCAGAGTGAAGCAGCAACAATAGAAGTAACAAGCTGCTAGAAAAGGAGCACTCCAAGAGGTTCCCCCAGACCTGAAAGAGTCTGTAACTTTTTCAAGATTCTTTTTAGTGCCAAAGAAAACAGGAGACTGGAAACCAGTTCTGGATGTTGGTAATCTAAATCAATCATTTAAGTACACAAAGTTTCGGATGGTCACATTTCAGTCCATCTTGTATTTTCCGCACAAAGATGACTGGATGTGCTCGACAGATCTTCAGGATGTGTACTATCGCATAAAAATGAACAGACGGTAACAAGAGATGTCTATACTTCCAGCTGGGAACCACTCATTACCAATTCAAAGCTCTGCCCTGTAGTCTCATCACAGCCCCCAGGGTTTTTACCAAGTGTATGACAGTAGTAGCAGCTCACTTGAGACTGCTGGGATCCTGGGTGTTTCCATATTTGAATGACTGGCTCATAACAGCAATGACCAGGTATCACCTGATTCAAGTTCAAGATTACGTACTCCAGTTATGCTCTTGCTTGGGGATTATTGTCAATTATAAATCTCATCTCAAACCAGCACAGATATTGGAATTTATCAGTGTCTTGCTCAATACAGTCACTCAAACAGCCTCTCTCCCTCTGTCCAGAGTTCAAATAATTCAGTTCCAGGTCAAAAAGATCATTTAGAGTTCTTCTCTTTCAGCTTGACTGATCCTTCAAGCATTGGGATCTATATCAGCAGGAATCATTCTGGTACCGTTGGCAAGGTACCATATGAGGATTCTTCGGTGGACACTTGCAACTCAGTGGTCCATTCTACATCAACCATTATCCAGTCAGGTCAAAATAATACAAGCTTACAAAAATTACCTTCTGTGGTAGATGCAATCCAAACCATGGACTCCTCCCATATTGGGTGTGGGGGTATCTTCTTGGGAAAGACTGTCCAGGGCTCATAGTCCCCCGAAGAGGCCAACACACACATCAGTGTCCTGGAAATGAGAGTTGTCCTTCTAGCGTTGCAAGCCTTTCAAGACACTCACCCCACTGTGACTATTGTGATCCAGATGGAAATATGTTGATCTGGTACATCAACAAACAAGGGGGAAGCAAATCTTAACCCTCTTTCTCGAGAAGCTATGAGAGTATGGCAATGGGCAATCTCATCCAATTGTCTTCTGATAGCAACACACATTCCTGGAAAGACCATTGTGATTGCAGTCAAGTTAAGCAGGTCTATTCTAATGCCTCACAAGTGGTCTCAAAAATGAAAGTTGTGGAGAGGATTTTCCATCATTGGGGCGAACCATGCTGCAATCTCTTAGCATCTCCCTTCAACAACAAGTGCAGCAGGTTCTTTGCCCTTATCCCACCCCCCACTAGAGGAGTCGCCCAGGGATGCTCTTCTTTATGATTGGCCCTCTGTTCTCTTTTATGCCTATCCCTCATCACCCTTCATCCACAAATTCCTTCAAAAAGCATCTTGATTGAAGAGCACAGTTATCTTCATTGCCCCTTAATGGTCTCATCTGATCTAGTTTCCCTTCCTTTGGCCTCATCATCTTCGTCCACCCTGGATCCAACTCCAGACCCTACTGTCTCACCTGACAGACATGAATGACTCATCTCAACATTCCAGGCCTCAAGTTGACTGGATGGTTTCTCCATTTTCATTGATTGCTGGACAGCTCAGGTTCTCCTCCCCTATCCTTCACATTATTTTATCATCCCACAAAGTTTCCATCAGGAAACTTTACAAAAGTAAATAGAAATGATTTGTCATTTGGGCATTTAAAAAGAATTGACCCTTTTCAGCAGCATTACCCAATGTTCTTGACTTTTTAGCTACAATCTTCAATGAAGGTTCTAGCTTCTCTTAGTACAACTAGCTGCCATTTCTAATTTTTATATAGGAGTAAATAATTCAACCTTGGCATCCTCCAAACTTTGCAAATCTTTTCTCAGAGGGACTTTTCTGCTTAGACCTCAGATAAGAGATCCCACTCCTACTTGAGATTTAAACATTGTTTTACAACTTTTAGCCCAACCCTCTTTTGAACCATCAGCTAAGTGTGTACTAACATTTTTGACCTGGAAAATTATTTTTTTTGGTTGCTATTACTTCTGCCAAAAGAGTATCGGAATTACAAGCCCTGTCATCTAAACCTCTTTCTTTGACTTTTCATAAGGATAAAGTATCTTTATGGAACAATCCTTCCTCTCTTCCTAAAGTGGTGTCAGTATCCAATATTTTTCACGTTATCAGCCTTTCCAGTCGTCTTTCTAATTTGTCAAATGAAGGAGAATGTATGTTACACCTGTTGGATGTTCACAGACAATTAGATTTTTATGACAATTACATTTTTATCTTCACAGAACCAAAAATTTGAGGAAATACGAGCAATTATTTATTTCTTTTCTGGAATCAAAATTAGGCAGTGACTGATTTGTATTACTTTTATATGCAAAAAAAGTGGGTTTGCCTTTACCAAAACCAGCAAAAAAGCCCATTTCACTGTCAGTGGCAACTTCTTCAGCCTTTTTATCTAGAACATCATTGAATGATACTTGTGCAGCTAAAACTTGGGCTAATCATAATACCTTTATTGCTCATTACAAATTGGATCTGGTCTCTAGAGAAAGAACAGCCTTTGGCTCAGTGGTGCTCAGGAATATCCTTCCGTAGAGTCCTTCCAGGATTCAGGTAGCTGGGGACACTGTCCCAACAGGTGAGGAATGAATGAAAATGACAACATCAGATAAAAATGTTATGTACTCACCATAACATTCCATCTGTATTGTCCATTTTCTTTCTTCCTCATCTTTTGTCCCACCAACCCTCTTCCTTGTTTGACTTTTGGAAAGGTCGAAAGATGCTGGAGGAACTAATGTTCCTTTGAGTCCCAGATTCTGTTATTTTATAATTTCTTACTGCTTTGCAGGTATAAGGGACAGAAAACAAGACCTCAGGTATGTTAGATGGCTAGGACTTTGTGGGTAAAGGGAGGAGCTCGCAGATTTGTGTTCCATGAGCTGGAAGAAGCGGACATGTCAGATCCGAGGATCAGACCTGAACACCTAACAGGTGAGGAAGAATGAAACTGGACAACAGAGATGACACATTATGATGAGTACATCATATATATATATATATATATATATATATATATATATATATATATTCTCCAACTTTAAACCAAAATAAACACAAAAATGGAAAATGAACACCCAATCACAATGTTTTGTTAGCGCTTTCATTTACTACTCATAGGTAAACTTCATCAGACAAATTCATTTTAAAAATTCTTCATTTATATACACTTTTAAACAATGACATCACCAAATCACTTGAAAATTTTAAAGGCACATTACATTAAAGGTACTAATGCATAATATTCACTCAACAGAAACATTCTATTGGTAAACATTAGTTCATAATGACCCTAAAACATAAAAAATATATATGTGTGTGTATATATATATATATATATATATATATATATATATATATATATATATATAATATAAGGTAATATATGTATATATATATATATATATATGTAAATCTCACATACAAGTGCAAGTTCTGTATAATATTTATTTATTTCAAATGGGCAAAAATAAGCCTATTATCTCATAAGTGCTTTCATTTTTAGAATACTGCCTATAGAAATAGAATCATTTAAACCTAGATGGACCATGGCATTCAATTTTAACTGCCATAAAAGTTCTTTTTCTTCTAATTTAAGTGAAGTGGGTCCACCCCTCTTATTTTCACATACACTATCAATAATCATAAACTCAAATTTATGACTTGGGTTATAATATATGTGTTTTGGTAAAGCATATTCAAATTAGCCTTCCCAACAGCATAAAGATGTTCATAAATTCGTTTTTTCAGGGGTCGATCTGTTTTTCCAACATAAAAAGCATTGCAAAATTTACAAACACCAATATATACGACCCCTTTAGAATTACAATTAAATTTACCCAGTATATCATATTTACTGTTTAGGTTATGTATAGACTTACCTATTTTAATATATTTACACCATTTACAGCATTCACATTTATACATGCCATTATAAGGTGAAAATTCATATAACGTTTGATGCTCTAAAAGCATTTAATGTTCATACCTCTCCTAAAGGTAAATCTGGGGCGTTCACCAACAATTTTCTGAATGGTCTGATCCTCAATTAGGAAACCCCAATTCTTGTATAGGATAAACCTAATAATAGGGGAATCCAGAGTATATGTTGTAATAAAACTCAATGTATCATTATTAGGTTCTACGCTATTATTATTAATAGAATTAATAGATGTATCAATTGATGTTTGATCTAGAACATCATGTACACTGAGGTTAGAGTGACATTCTAAAATTGTAAGATCTGAATTCAACAATTGGTTTCCACATGTTTTATTCAATAATGGCTTAAACCAACCTCTTACTCTTTTCTGATAAACCTCATCAACAAGCTCATTCAACCAATATTCAGGGTACCCACGTTTCAAAAACATAATTTTCAAATTGTTACATTCATCAACAAAATCCCATTCTAGCCCTTATTAGTTGCCCTTTAACTACAGCTTTTTTCTGAAATTCTGTGTGGCAACTAGTAAAATGTAAAAAGGTATTAGAATAAGTGGGTTTCCTATATATTTTTGATTGAAATCTACAGTTAAAGCAATCTTTTATTATATCCACATCTAGATAAGAAATTCTCTCAGTGTGGAAGTCCCATGTAAACTTCAGGAATTCAGTATAATTCATAATTTCTTCCATGAAAAGTTTGACAGATTGTTCATCCCCTCTCCATAGAATGAATATGTCATCCAAAAACCGGGTATACCAAACAACTTTTTGTTTAATTACAGAATTTTTAAAAAAAAATGCTTCTCCCAAAAAGCCATTACTACATTCGCAAAAGTACCCCCACACGGGGAACCCATGGCAACACTGGTATTTTGGAGGTAATATTCCTGTTCAAACATAAAATAGTTGTTCTTCAAAACTAATTCTAATAAATGTAAGACCAAATCAATAATAGTACCTTCCACATGTTTCTCCAATAGAAATTCTCTCACCCAATTACATCCGATATCATGGGGTATAACAGTGTACAGATCACGTACATCAATGGTGAGAAAATTTAGATCCTCGGAGAATTTGATGTTATTCAAACCCTCCCAAAAGGCCCAAGAGTCCTTACATATTTGAAGTTCATCACAGATGGCAATTTTTAATTTATTATCAACAAATTTAGCACAGCTATAAGTAATAGACTGTCTACCATCCACTATGGGCCGAAAGGGCGGTTCTTTAACATCCTTATGAATTTTTGGCAATCTGAAAATTACAGGAATAAGTGGTTGATTAATGCAAAGGTATTTAAATGTATCCATATCTATGCTGCCATCAATAAACAAATCATTAATGTAGCCCTTAAATCATTCATATGCTCCATTCAATTCATTTTTTGATACCTTCATATATGCACCATTCATCAAAAGTTTTTTCATTTTCTCAATACATTTCTCATTGTCAAAGAATACTAGTCCCCCTCCTTTATCTGGTTTAACAATTCAAATATTGGCAAATCTGAGACATATTAATGCCTCATTTTCATCTTTTGTTAAATTAAACCGTTGTGTATTGTATGTATTTCTATTAATAAAAGAAGTTCTGATATCATTAGAACATACTTTCTCAAATCGAGAGATAGTTGGATGTAATGGGGGGTTAAAAGTACTAGCAATTCTAAATTCATTCACAGTAGAAGACTTATTACCAAACATGACATGCAGGTTTAATTTCCTCGTAAACAATTTTAAATCAACTAAGGTCCTGGCTACATTTCCTCTAACAGAGGGAACAAAGGTGCAACCCTTAGCCAGAACATCAATTTGCATGCAAATAGGCATGAAATTAGAATAGTTATAAATTCTAAAATCATTAGTATTATTAGTAAGAATAATAGGCAGGTCAATGTCTGAGACCGGTACATTAGAAATTAAATCTGTCCCTATCTCTTCCGTTTGTTCGGCGGGTTCCGCGGTGGAAGAAGGACATTGAACCTGCCTATTATTGTTCTAGATCAAACATCAATTGATACATCTATTAATTCTATTAATAATAATAGCGTAGAACCTAATAATGATAGATTGAGTTTTATTACAACATATACTCTGGATTCCCCTATTATAAGGTTTATCGTATACAAGAATTGGGGTTTCCTAACTGAGGATCAGAACATTCAGAAAATTGTTGGTGAATGCCCCAGATTTACCTTTAGGAGAGGTATGAACATTAAATGTCTTTTAGAGCATCAAACGTATGAATTTTCACCTTATAATGGCATGTATAAATGTGAATGCTGTAAATGGTGTAAA